>NW_020665057.1:5429257-5543754 GCF_002925995.2 Terrapene triunguis | reverse complement strand
GCCAGACAACTGGATGAAAGGAATCTGACTGCTCTAGGGGATAAAAACTGAATGCAGTAACTATCGTTCCATCTCCCTGATATTGCACATAAGTGAAGTGCTGCTCTACATAATTCAGGATTGCATGAAGTGAATGATAGAAACAGAACTACCGTCACAATAAGCTGGTTTCAGAGAAGGACGAGGCACACGTGATCAAATCACAAATATCCGTCATATCGTTGAAAAATGCAGGGAGTATAAACACCCACTGATTATGTGGGTCATTGATTACTCCAAAGCATTTGATACTTTCTGACATAACCATCTCTGGAGGATACTGGCAGACATGGGGATTCCAAAGCATCTCACTGAACTAATTGCAAGTCTCTACTGTCAACAACAGATCACAGTGCAAACAGCAGCCGGCAACAGTGAGTGGTTTTTTTATTGGGCAGGGTGTGAGACAAGGATGCATTCTGTCACCAACATTTTCAATATTTACGCACAATTATGAGAGAAGCCCTGGAAGGTGCTGATAAAACAGAAGCTGGGATTTCCATTGCTGGACACTTCTTAAACGACCTCAGATGTACTGATGATACTACAGTCTTTGCTGCAACTATCGATGCAATGAAACGAATGTTGGAGTCTGTAAAAATAGTTAATGGAGGAATAGGGACTATTCCTGAATGTGGCAAAAATGAAATGCGCATACACTGACATGATAAACAACAACAGGGTGCAAGCGGACATCACAATTAACAGTCAAACTGTACAGGCAGTAGATTAATTATCTGGGATCATATGTATCCAACCATGGAGGCTGCCCGAAGAACTCAGAAGATGACTAGTGATGGCTCACTCAGCCAAGGCCTCCCTTATGGAAGTGTGGAAAAATTGTGCTAGCAATGCCCCTCTGCCATGTACATTGGACAGTCTCTACGCAAAAAAATAAATGGACACCATCAGACATCAAGAATTGTAACATTCAAAAACCAGTAGGAGAACACTTCAATCTCCCTGGATACTCAATAACAGACTCAAAAGTCACCATTCTTCAACAAAAAAACTTCAAAAACAGACTTCAATGAGAAACTGCAGAACTGGAATTAATTTGCAAACTTGACACCATCAAATTAGGCCTGAATAAAGACTGGGAGTGGCTGGGTCACCACAAAAAATAATTTTCCCTCTGTTGATATTCACCCTTTCTCGTCAACTGTTGGGAATGGGCCACATCCACCATAACTGAATTGGCCTCGTTAGCACTGATCCCCCACTTGGTAAGGCAACTCCCATCTTTTCATGTGCTGTATATTTATACCTGCTTACTGTATTTTCCACTCCATGCATCTGATGAAGTGGGTTATATCCCACGAAAGCTTTTGCCCAAATAAATTTGTTAGTCTCTAAGATGCCCCAAGGACTCCTCGTTGTTTTTACTGATACAGACTAACACAGCTACTCCTCGAAAACCTGTGGCATCTCAAAATGTCAAATAGTTCAACTGGTGAAAAGCTTAATTTTTTTTTTCTTACAGTGACTTATGGATGTAAATCCTGGGAAACTAATGTTGTAAGAAAATTGAAGCCTTTGAGATGTGATGCTGGCAAAGACTCTTACGTATCTCCTGGAAAGAAAAGACAATGGATCCTTATATTAGAAATATTATTGGAGAGAAGCTGACACTCATCTTGAAAATCAAAAGGCACAAACTTATATACTTTGGTCACTTCGAGCACAGAGATGGAAATAAGCTCAAGAAAGCTATACTGTTGGAAGGATGGTGATGGGAGGTCGGCTGCTTAGTTTTCAGAGTTAGCAACGGATCAAGAAGGTTTCTGAAAATTCTGCTATGATGTCACCAGTATTCAGACAAAAATAAATGGACTTTAATTTACTTGCTGCAAGAGACTATAATATACTGATTCTGAAATAGCATTTTCATGACACATGTATCTCTTTTAATGGCATTTATATTACTGTGCTAGTATTTATGCAAAAGCAGACTTCAGATTTTCTCTACAGCCAATGCAAGACTGGGACTACTATGTGCTTAGATTATACTTTAGGACGGTACTGCATTTCCCTGTAGTTATGCTGTTGGTTTACCATCTCTTCAAAGACTTTTAGACAGTTTTAATCCATCCTCATTTGTTGTAAGTAATTTCAGTTGCAAACCCTAACCCAGAGCAAGATCTAATACATTCTGCTCCAAGATTACTCCACTAAAGGCAACCACTTTAGCCTTTAACTGTAGTCATATCACCATCAGAGTTCCCATTCAGCACCAAACACGCACTATTTCATTAAAAGGACTGAATCCCCCGCCCCTTAATTACAGCTCTGAGGGAAGCTTATAATTAGGTTTGGAAGGATTAAATTGTAATCGGTAAATGTTGGTAAACTTCAATTTCACTGCATACACATAAACCGATTAAAAGTATTTCTATCAACAACTTAAATTTACAGACAGACAGGCAAAGTAAGAAAAATGCTGCTTGAGAACCTATTAGAGTTTAATCTAAGGATATTTACATTGTATATTTTGACATGTGATGTTGACAATGTGTGTTTAAATGGTTATATAGCCTTTTTGAATTTCAATGTCTACTTTCTTACAGCCAATAAAAATTGAAAAAAAATGCTTAGAAACACAATATCATCCATCAAAATTACTTTAAGAAATACTTTCCTTAAAGCCTACTTAAAATGTAAGTTTGAGGCATCATTAATCATCACCAAAACATTACCATAGTTCTAACTTTGGTCTTTGGGGCAGGGACTGTCACTTGCTATATTTGTACAGCACCTAGCACAAAGGGGCCCTGACCTGGTTAGCCTTTCTGCATTTCCACAATATAAAAATTAATTTACAGAAGGCATGGGACTCCTGCTCTTTCAATAAAATTTTAAAGATGTTGGATCCAAGTTTCCTACAACATGTCCCTTCTCCGCCATGACTAAACATTATAAAACATGGTCAGATTCTCCAGTAGCTCCAACACTGCAGTCCATTACCTTGGGCAGGAAGGAGACTGGTTCAAAAAAATTAAACACAGCATATCAAACTGTGAATATTTCATATGAACTATGAAGAAGGAACAAATGAACGTTTCCTGGAGGAAGAAAAACCAACTATCCATACATTTTGCTCTGTAAGCAGTACATGGGCATTCTAGTCAGAATGGATACCTGTACTGCACAGACAGGGAACTGTAATCATCCTTTCATGGTGTAGTGAGTATCTCTGGCTAAAATTATTTTTCTGTGATGTAATTAATTTAACGTTCAAGAAGGAAACAATAAGATTTCCCCTCTGCTGTGACAAACATTCAGGACTTCCATTTAAAGATACCTCATGAGGCTGATCATAAAGCAGCCTCATGGGTCCCCATCACATCTTCCTCCAGCAATGAGGAGATATTAATGGAATGGAATTGCTACCTGTTTTGTAGGTAAAGTAAGAAACATTTCTTGCAGGGAACCAATTTGCATTCCTTCAACACCAGATTACAATGTGAAGGTTGTCAAATAATTCTGGTTTAAAAAAACTTGACAGTGAATGTAAGGATGGATAACTGCATTTGCATTGTTTATTCTTAGTAAAAACAAATTGCAACTGACATCTAGGGTACTCAAATTGTTTTATCTTTTTAAAGATGTATACTCTGTGCTTATCCATGATAAATGCATCTTTTAAAATATATTTTGTTTGCAGTATAGAGGCTTTTTGTTTCAGCATCCTAAACAAGCCTATACAGTAGCAGAGAAATTCAATGAGTAGCATAATAAGATTAAAGAACCATCTGGCAGACAAAATAATGTTAAATGCTCTCTCAGAAGCAACAGTGGCAGACAGAACCTCCTAATCATTGCACACAGCACCGGGATTATTTGTTTACCCACTTATTTGTCACTGCCACCAGAGCACTCTTGTTCCTTGCTCACTAGGTATGAGATTCCATAGTTCTGCTGTCAGTCCTTCCTGGATTAAAGAGAATTACTTTGTAGACTGCAAAGGTTACCATGTTTAGTAGGCAAGCAGCCAACTAATTTTCAGTCTTAACTTTCACTCACTTCTTTACATACACAGTTATGGCGAATAAAGTCATCCTAACAAGAGAGATTTATTTCACTAGAGATGGGCCTGAGCCCTGGATCTGAACTTTCCCAAAATTCAGCAGGGACTCAGATCAAGTGTTCCATTTTAAGCCATCTCTCCTCACAACGGTGAAGCTACAAATTACGTAACACTAATCCACTACAATAATAAAAACACAAAGGGGTGTGCATTGGTAAATTGCTATGTGGCTTTGGACAATCAGTAGTCCAAGCCATATTTCACATAAAGGATTGTTTTTTAAGCTCCTCTGTTATTATCCTATAACAGAAATAAAGTCTCAGTTGAGGCCATCTGGATCTCAAAGGACCCCTTGAGGATGCAAGTATATTGCTGACAATTCAGTAGAAGAACCATTGAATGACCGGGCGGGGAGGGAAGAGGGAGACAGCTCTCAGGTCTGTCCATCTCCCACCTCAAGCATACAACTAATGACCAGGTTTAATGCTCATTGCGCTTTCCAGAGGCTTGGCTGCAGGGAATAAGCTGGTGGCCAGGGAGACGGGCAATGGCGAATTTATCAAAGGCTTCCCTCCCTCCCACGTCTAGGTGATCACCAGATTCTTGTTCAATACTGAGACAACAAGCATAGCCACCAAGAGAATAGGGAGCCATGTTCCCTCATCATTATCATACGGCCAACAAGAGAAAAGAGAAACTAGTCAGGAGGAGGAATTAATATAAGAAGTCCTGCCTCAGAACTTAGCCAATGTCACAGCAGGGGCAGGCCCAAAGGAGTGACATTTCAGTCCTCAATCGGATTTCAAGGAGCATAATCAATTTCCCACCACTGGCCACCGCAGAATTTAGTGATCACTCTTTCCATGAAGACCACAACTCACCTTTACTGTGGATTTGCAGGCATGCTGTCATGGGAAAGGTGAATTAGCAACATTCCACTAAACTTAACGCTCTACACAGTGATATTTCACTAGCCTATTTCTATTCAAGGTAAGAAAATCAGGGTTTATAATTTAACTAGATGTTGAGGGCAGGTGCACAGCTTATCACTGAGGGGAGGTGTACTGTTCATTGTTCCCTGGGATGATGTCAGCAGAGCTATCACTGCAGACTGGTTGTTGTCTTGGAAAATTTGATTACAGAGTCTTGGACACAAAGAGAATCAGTAAACTCACAGAAAATCATCATTCTGGATCAAATGTTTGAAGGTTAAAAAAAAATTGAAAGTGCACAAAAAGGGGGAAAGGTGTGGACCAGAAGAGTTCTTAAACCAAGCAATTATTTCGTATAAGTCACTTAAAACAATTATACTGTGCTTTGTGGTAAGCCTTCAAAGCACTCAAGATATTTTACTGATTGATTCTCGCTGCCCTGTAAAGTAGGATAAGTATCATCCTCAGGTTACAGAGAGAGAGAGAGAGAGAAATGCTTAGTGCCTTGTTCAAGGTCCTAGAAGGAATCAGGTTTGGAATTCAAAGCCAAGAGGAACTTCTTCCAATCCCCTGCTCAATTTTGTTTTGTGAAAAATTTTCCATAAGGTGTTTGGTCTTTTTGTGTGTGTATAAGTCAATAGTTAGTTTTGATTTAAATGTTTCATAAGCAGAAGATGAAGAAACTAACTACACAAAGGGAATGTTCAGTTTCACCTCTCATTCAGTATAAACCACCAAAATGCAAAAATTAAACAGCCTAAGTGATAAGGAGAGATTTTTAAAGTTTTAATAATATAAGATCTTACTAACAGATAAAGAAATGTTTTTAAATATGTATACTTTTTTAGTGACACAATGTGTGATCACAATGATTCTAATCTTCTCTGGTAGCAGAGATTTGTTTTACATTCCCAAATTAATCTCTTTCCTGCAATTAGGTCCCTTCCAGTCCTACACGTCTATACTTCTATGTTATAAGAAATGTCAGCTTCTTTTAAACAATACTGTTTCTATCTACAGCAGATGTCAGCCTCAATTGAATAAAGCTGGCTATTACAAAACTCTTAAAACGTGAGCAGGCATAGAATATAGTATTTTGCAGATAACTACATGCATACGCACAAGAATACTTCCTTGCAACTCACTGGTTTTGATTCCAGAATCTACACTCAGAGTGGAGACAGTGAGGAGTTGTGGATGTAAATATATATAGAAGAAGGGACAGTGAGTTTTAACTGCCCTGTACAACAGGTGTCTTTCCAGTGAGCAAATGTTTATCTCAAAAAACGTAGCCATATCCCAACTGCCAGCTGAAACAATGGAGAACATCCAGTCCCAATTCCATTATGATATAGTGGCATGGATGCAACATTGAAGGCCAACAAAATGAACCTGCTGAGGCAGGCATGTTCCCTGAAACAAGAGTGAGGAATGCACGATGGCTTTTTTTTTTTTTTTTTTAAAGCATCTGTGAACATTTATTTGCTAAAAAGTCATGACAAGTGCATAAATTCTCCATAAATACTTTATTGGGGTTGTGTGTGTTTTATTGGCTTTTTATCCTCTCGTTTCTAGAACAAGGTTTGTGTGTAGAGAAGTAATTTTATAGACCAATATTTATTTAGTCTCCCAATATTGGGAGACACTCTATTCTTCCCAATTGTTGGGTCTGACGAAGCGACAATCATTCCAAACCTGAGTGGGTGGGGCTTTAAGCCATAAAGAATTCCCTGACCTCCAAGCGTGTTGGTGACCAGTTCAGCCCCTGGCATAAATCAGAATAGCTTCAGGGCTGCTCTAACCTATGATACCTACTACAACCCCCCAGGGTCATTGAACTGGCTGGAGTTCATTGCAGCATATAAACACTCTACCCACAGACCCTTCCCACCACCAATAAACCTCCTATGCCAATGGGCCACATACAGTGATTATACGGACTTCCTCACAGTCAGGGAATTCCCCATAGTCCCATGGTTCAAAGTTGCCTGAGCGGGGGGCTGGCTGAGGATTTGGCCTGATGTTTAGAAACAAAGGCATAAGAGAGGGTTAAAACTGTACAAAGATGCAGTTTATTTAGAATATTCAACTGCAAGGCAGAGAGTAAGTGATGATTCATTTCTTTCAGGCTGCTGCATGCACTGTTCTAGGGATGTTGCTTTGACAGAATCCACTATAAAACTTGACAGTGAAGCACAGGGAGAAGGGGAAGGAAAACAAGACTGACAATTTCAAATAGCCCTTTCGATATTTTTACACATTTTGGGTGTTTGCTCAGGAGTGGATACACAACTGAATTTTAAAATGTGGTATTCATAACACTGGAAGCATTACAGTAATTTGAGACAGCTGGCGAGAAGAAGAGGGAAGGATTGGAAAATTCACTCTGTGGAACCGGTCAACAGCTTACTAGCTGCAGGCATCACAGCATGCGTGACTTTGAGCTGTTTTTTTAAATAGGATGTGAATATCATTGGCAGCTGAGAAGCAAAACATTTTTTCCTGCTGCCTGCAGATAAACAAAACAAAGATTTTCCAACCAGCTGCAATTTGCAACCAGCAAGACTCTCCCCTCAGCAACAGGGTTACCTGCCTATGCCTCTGAGAACATAAAGTAGAACTGGAATATTCTTTCACAAAAATGTCTGCAACTTCGTTTTGCCCGTTTTCACACTCCAGAAATTTCCTGGGGACTGTATATTTCACAGTAGGCTCACAGGAAATCACATTTTCACAGTGTAAATAGTTGTTCCTCAAACCTAAGACCACTTTTTAAAAATCTTCACCAAAAAAGGAAACATTTTGAATTAACAAAATATGAATACACTCAAATTTTGAAAATTTCTACTTTTGCACACTCTTATCCTACTGACAGCGAACTTGATACTTACAAAGTGTCTAGATTAGGGGTTTTCAAACTGGGGGTTAGGACCCCTCAGGGGGTCACGAGGTTATTACTGGCGGGGGGGGGTCAAGAGCTGTCAGCCTCCATCCTAAACCCCGCTTTTCCTCCAGCATTAATAATGGTGTTAATGTGTTTTTAATTTATATGGGAGGGGTCGCACTCAGAGGCTTGCTATGTTAAAGGGGTCACCAGTACAAAAGTTTGAGAACCACTGGTCTAGATTATGGTACTTCCCTCCTTATCCACATTCTTGCTGTTACCTGTTACAAAATAAGGCCCTGGCTATACTTGGATATTTGTACCAGTGTAGCTTCCTGACTGCAGACTTCCAGGGTGGATGTATTGCACCTGTGCCAAATGGAGATTGTATTCAAGTGGCTTCCCCTAATTTGAAACCAGCATGGGTGATTTTGAGCTGAGTTTTTAAAACAGGATGTGCACAGCTTACCCTGGATTCAAACCAAGGGAAGCCACATGAATGCAATCCCCATTTTGTACTGATGCAGTACATCCACACTTGTGTATCTGCAACAGTAAGAACATCCCCAGTACAGATGGCCCATAGTTTACTTATGTCTGCAAATGTCTGGAAGAAGCAACAAATCCCAGGCCTACAGAGATTCAGCATTCATGGTTAAAAAGACTGGGATAATTTGCAAACTGGGATAGTTTGCAAACTCAGGCTTATGTTAGTACCGTAGGGTTGCCAATTTTGGTTGGATGTATTCCTGGAGAATTCATCACATGACATAATCTTTAATTAAAGATTAATTTTTAATTCCTGGAGACTCCAGGCCAATCCTGGAAGGTTGGTAACCCTAGGAATATTTTCTGGCTCAGTGCTATGTATGAACAGCAATAATAGCGTCTAGAAAAATCAAGTGTTTTAGGTTGACTTCTGTGTTTAGAGATCTACTCTCCACTGGGATTTTGCTAAGGGAAACTTTTTATTTCAAGAGAACAGTGCAAGCAATGCATTTGTGTCAGAGAATTAAGAACAAGATTTAATAATGATCATGGGGAAATGAAAGAATTGGCAAATTTTAGGTTTGATCTCTGTAAAATAATCTAATACAATTAAATAAATAAATAATAATAATAATAAAAGAGCGCTGTGTGGCTCAAAAGCTTGTCTCTCTCACCGACAGAAGTTGGTCAAATAAAAGATATTACCTCACCCACCTTGTCTCTGTAAAATAATCATAATTTTAAAAAACACTAAGACTTTCATAAACTTTACTACAACAGTGTTTTGTGGGTCACAAGCTTTATTTTATATAGCCAGCCAGAAAAATGCACCATCAAATAAATGCTTCATAGTTTGCAAAACCTCCTCCTTATAAAAGCAAACACTTCCCGGGGCGGGGGGGCAGCGGGAGGGAGGGAAAGAGAGATGAGAGCCATACAAGAGACATAGAAGATTCAATAATACAAAATGAAGCAGCTTCTTCTATAAGCATTAGTCAGAAGGCTTAGTAATTACTCAAAACTGGATTCCTGTGAACAGTAACATCAGCAGATTAGTTAATTTTGTCTGAATACCACTCAGCTGGAATGCTGACAATTAGAGACACTGCTTTCTGAGAGAACAACAACAGACATGATTTCCTGCTTTTACAAACAAACTATATCCAGTTGTCCTTTTAGGCATTATACTATGGTTCATTTGGTGCCAAATCATTTGGCTGATTTGTTAACCAAAAAGTCACACTGTTTATTTACAAATTCTAGCTATCTTAAATAATTATATGGCCCTATCACCATAGTATCTGAGTGCCTCAAAATAATATATTTATCTGCCCAACCCTTCTGTGAAGTGGGAAGTACTGTCATACCCATTTTACAGATAGGGAAATTAATGCACAGAAAGACTAAGAGACTTGCCCAAGATAATACAAAGTTTGTAGCAGAGCAGAGAATTGAACTCTGTTCTCCTAAACCGTGGGCAAGTGCCATAACCACTGGATAATCCTTCCTCTCCAGAGCCAGGATCCAAATACTTTTTTTTTTTTTAAATACACAGAACAATGGCATCCCATGGATATAACACCACATATGGAGAAATGGTAACTGAAAAGGTTAGTTAAAAATTAATAATTACAGTCAAAGTCACTTAATCAGGAAAGCATTTCCCTGGGACAACACTCAGGGCTTGTCTGCACTCACAGCACTGCACCTCAGCGAGAGGCGGTAGCTAGGTCAAAAGGGGTTAGGTCGGTATAACTGTGTTAGTCAGAGGAGTGTGGATTTTTCACACCCCTGAGTGACACAGTTATACCAGCCTAATTTCCTAACATAGACCAGGCCTTAGGGAAGTTTTCTTTGTGTTAAATTGAATGAGCCTTCAGTCACTTTTACCAGATAACCAAAATTGCTCAGGTTGATTTGTTGGGACAATTTTCAATGCAAGTACCCTGTCAATTACTACAAGAGGTGTATATGATTGTTATGGAAACAAATGCTTCAGCTGAATGAACTGTGCTGCAGACCCACAACTTGTGATTTAACACTAAACAAACTATTAAACAAATGCTGTAAACACATTTACCTACCTTACTAATAATATTTTAGAATTTTAGAGGGAAAATTGTAAACAAAAAACAAACAAACAAACAAAAAAGACAGCTGGCTTGTTACTTGTACGCCCTGTTTATTTTTCAATAATTATGCAGTTAGGGAAGTCAATTTCACTTTTGTTATAATCACTTTCACTTTCAGGTTCTTAGTGCTACAGTGTTTTGGCTTCCAAACAAGGCGTGGACATGTTTGTTTAATTAAAAAAAAAAATCACCTTTAAATTATAACCTAATGACATCAGTCACTGAACTCATGAGATAAAATCCTGGCTGCACTGCCTTTAACATGTGCTAAGCTAATAGAGTTTAAGCATAGCAAGCAGCCTAGCCTTTAATTCCACTTCTTTAGTATGTGCTGCTCTGACAACACTAAATTTTCAAAACATAGATAAAGCAAGTTGTACTTTTAATATGTGTTAGCTAGTCAAGGTAAACCCTGGGAAGGAGCTTTTTCTTTTTCCTTCCCAGGGTTTAACTCCACCAGCATACATTAGCAAATACACCTTGCTTCCAAGCGAAGACATGGCCACAGACCATACTGCTTTCCTGTACCTCATTACGGAGTTTCAGAGTAGCAGCTGTGTTAGTCTGTATCCGCAAAAAGAACAGGAGTACTTGTGGCACCTTAGAGACTAACAATATAGTCTCTAAGGTGCCACAAGTACTCCTGTTCTCATTACGGAGTGTCATCCATTTTAGTCCCAGTTTAATTGACATTCCACCCAAAGCCAGTGTCCACTCTGTTCATTGCTTTCAACTGACTTTATGAACACTGCATCAGGAAAATTCAGTTAAGGAAAACTTTGCATATGTTAAATAAATGAACCAAACACATTTTTTACACTTCCTCTATGAATTTGTGTCTGTCATGTGTCCCAGTCACACATTTTGTCCTTGAATAGGTTGAGAGTTTAGCGCCAACATTTTGCTAAGCTTCCATCAGAGCAAACTTTTAAAAAGAATTGGATGGACTCTTTAATAGTCAAAATTTAAAAACATCCTGACAGTGGAACTTGTCAAGAACATTTGTCTCCTTTTTCCAGATTATTAGTACACAGTCATATAGTTACCTCAGGCCATGTTGTCCACAGAACTGTACCTTTCAACAGACCTTTCTTTTAAAAATAGCATTTTTGACCCTTTTTGCACAGACAGTGGCTTGGGTTTTTAAAAGAGATTTCTTAAAGGGATACTAATTTAAAATACTGAGACAGAAGAGTGATTTTTTTTAATTTACTCATTTTACAGGTAACATTTAAGGTTACTAGAAGTGAATAATTACGAACTACAAATTGCTAGCCTTCAGTTTGTTTATTAGTGCATTTAACAGCACTTTGTGCATAGACCATTTCATTGTTTCCCTATTGAGATAGTCCATTTCAACGTTTTTTCTGTGGGTTTTCCCACACATGACAAAGAAAAGCGGTTTTAAAATAACCACTTGAATGCACATAAATTGACAGGGGGACTCAGGAATAGGTGTGGTACCTAAAAACTATACTTTTTTGGGAGGGGTGAGGATTTAATTGACTAATTTTTACAAGTTTAATGCCCTTTGAGAATAAGGCAATGGAGCACCACAGCCCTCAAAAGGGCAACCCACACGGATTTCCCCAACAGCTTCAAGAGTAGAAGAGAAAGAAAAGAGGGGACACCTAGAATGCTTCTACCTTAGGGCAGGGAAATCAGGAGCAGCCCTCACATCATGTAATTAGACATGGCATTTCCTAGCTACTAGTTCACCTCAAATAGAAAGAAGAAAAATGAAATCCACAATACAGATACCTTCATAAATCTGGATCCATCAATGGCCTTTCGTGTTCATTGTAGGGTTCAAAGGGTCCCTTCTCTCTCTCCCTTGTCTCCACGAAACTTCCTAACCTCAAAGCCTCATTCTACTACAGCCATCAGTTCCCTGCTGAAGAGCTGGACTCCCTTCAAAACCTGTCAGCAGCACTCAGATATCCACAATAGTCACTTGGGGCTGTGGGTGCTACCTTCGCAACTGTCCTCACCCGGAAAGCAGCAGCACCAAACCTGATCTCCTACATAGCACTGCTACCATTAGTGTTTATATTACAGCAGCTCCTAGATGCCCCAGTGAAGACAGAGGCCTCACTATGCTAGGTACTGTATAAACACGTAGCATGAGATGGCCCCTACACCAGAGAACTACTGACAGCCTAAATAGGCAATGGAAACAGTAGTAGACAAAGAACGCAAAAGCAAAACATAAAAAGGTAGATAACTAGCAAGTTATATGCTTCTGTTTATTAGTTTCCCCAATACTATTCCCCTATCCCTATATACAGCTGCCCCCTGCCTCATCACTACTGACCCAAAAAGCCCTTCTTTCAACCTGCCCACCACAGAGAAATAAGCTGCTTCCCAAGACAAAGTAAGCAGGGAGGGAATGCTGACATTCCAGATGCTGCAGTCAGATCCTCACAGCAGGACCCTTGCATCGATAAATAGGTCAGGCTGCAGCATTCAAACCTAGACTACCAGGTCACCCTGCTTAATCTTTTAGCAGTTCTCAGTCCACCTTTAAAACATGATTATATTTAAAAGCTGAATACAATATTCCATCTGAACTGGTCCTAATCAAAATGAAACACAGTCAAAGCATCCTTCCTCATTTGAATACAGAAAATACAAAAGACAATATTTGAGTTAAAGCTGCATTGTCAGCATGGCTGACTTGTATATTTTTTGTGTAAAAAAGGGGAAAAAATACATTTTCTCAGCCCAATATTGAGAAATACCTTCAATATTTTACAATATTATTAACACTCCCCCTGCAGTGCTGAAAATTCAGAAATAACTGCACTATTTTCATGTTTATGAGCCAGAAATTGGTAAGTCCTGTATTATGAACAGAAACTGAACAAGTGATTGCAATTTCCACAAATAGTGTAGTTTTATTGTCCACACTGGCTTTAGGTTGAAACAGTAAACATAAATGGTGAGACTTAAATATGATGGTAAGAAACTTCACTTTCAGTAATCTACTGGGTTGTTACTAATAATTACAATAACAAAAAAGCCTTTAAATGCTAATCCTGCCAATATCCTTTTAAGAACCATAGTCAGGCCATTTTAACCTTAGATTTCTTGGTGTTTACTGATTTATAAAACTGGAGTTATTTACAGGATTTCTCTTTTAAGTTCAGACTTTCCCCTTCTTCAGCATGCTCCTCACCACACCTCTCTATCCAAAGATATTTATCAACAGACATATAACACAATTGGGCTAAATCAACTGTTACTCATATACAATTTGCACTGATGATTCATCATCAACCTATCAGGGAGCAGGGCAACAACGCTGGAGGAAGTGGAAAAATTATAAAGACAGCGCTGATGGTCAGGTTCCTGACTTGAGCTTTTAAAACAAGACAGATTTTCCTCCTCTGGTAGACTTGGAGCATAATCCACTTCGCTTGATCCTGTTTAAATTCGCCTCCAACAAAAAGCTGCGCGCTCCCAGGAAGGCAGACTTCCCCTTAGCAAAGCAAGGCTCGCTGCCAAATGCCTTGGCTTCAGGTGCGCCGGCACAGCAGGGCGCGCCGCCCCAGGCTGGGTGCCTGTTAAGAGCAGAGGCTCTCCGCTCTCCCGCGGGCTGGGCGTGAGTTTCAGCGAGTCACTTACAACCTCATTTGTTCCACTGTCCGGAGCCCCATCAGCCTCGCACACAGCCCGGAGCGGGCAGATCCGGCGCGGAACTCCCGCCCCCAGGGCTGGCCCATCCTCTGGAGCGCGCGGAGGGGCGGCGGGGAACTTTCTGCCGCCCCCCGTGCCCGGGGGCTGGTGTCCGCGCCGGGGGGGGGTGCAGGGGATCACGCCCCCCCGTACGCTCCGCTCCCCCCCCCCAAACTGCTGCCCCCGCGCGCCCTGCCCCGGCCCAGCAGCGCGGCGCGGGGCAGGAGCAGCCGCGGGAGCCCGGCCGGCCGGAGGCGGCAGCGGGCAGGGCAGGAAAGCGCCGCCCGAGCGCTGAAGTTGCCCCGTGCAAACTTTCCCCGCCCCGCGCCTCACCTGGGGAGCCGGCAGGGGCCCGGCCGGCAGGGAGCGACCGCTTCTCGCGGCGGCCAGGGGCTGCTGCCATCTCCCCCTGGCGCCCCGGAGCAGCTGCCCTGTCCGCGGCAGCATCCTTCTCCGCCCGCCGCCCTGGGGCGAGGCAGCCCCGCTTCGCCCGCCGCCCCTAGGGCAGGCTCCTGAGCCGGTGGCGGCTGCAGCGTCCCGCAGCCCAGCCCCGGCACTGAGACTCGGCGGCTCCGCTGGCTCCTGCCGCGGAAGGGGCGGCGAGTTAAAGGCGAGGGCGCTGCCTCCGGATCCCGGGTTTTCGTTTGGCCGACAAAAAGCAAGTCCCCGAGCGGCTGCGGGCGGCCCCCGGGACCGAGCCCCGGTGCAAAACTCTCCCTCCGCACAGGCAGCCTAAAGGGGGAAGGGGCCGGGGGGTCTCACAACTCGTTTTTTGGTGGCCTCCGAGTGCGGCCACTAACTCTTGCTGGTGGCCGCACTGACAGTTTTTCCTAAAATACTTGATTAACTTTAGGAAAAATAAATAAAAATGTACGTAGCCACATCCACATCCCTGTCATTTAGTTATGTGTGTGGGGGGGTTGCAGAATCAATAATAAAAATAATGCTGTGAAAAGCGATATTTGCATATATGTTAATATAACTTTTTGCAGCAAGCCCCAGGACAAATTAAGCCCTGGAGTGGGGGGGGAGGGGGTTTAGCGGGGGCCAGGGGAAGTAACGGGGACCAGGAGCGATGGGGGTGGGTGATTAGTCCTGTGACCAGAGCCAGGGGTCGTCAGCTGTGTGGCTGGGGGTCAGTGCGAGCGGCCAGAGCCCCAGGCAGGTACTGTGAAGCCAGGGCCAGGGGCTGTGGCTCGGTGCCCAGGGCCAGCAGCCGCTGGAGCCCGGGTCGGCACCCAAGGCTGGGGTTGGGGGGCCAGCACCTGGGGCTTGGAATGTGTGGCCAGGGGTTGGCATCACACTGCGAGAGCCAGGGATTGGAGCCTGCTGCCATGTGGCCAGGAGTTGGAGCCTGAAGCCCAGCTCCATCCAAACTAAAAGTGAAAACAAGTCCTTACCCCCGGCCAAGTATTTTCTTAGGGTGGATGCTCACCTGAAAGCACTTATGTAGAAAAGCATCACCACCTCATGCGGCACATCCCACCCCCTTCTCTTGCAGCTATTGACAGGATGTTAAAATCAACAGCCCACCAAATCTTTTAATCGGGCACTATGCCATGCCAGATTGCCACTGACTCAGCAACACAAAGATTCCATCCCAAAGATGGGAGCTGCTTTCTTTCTTTCCCACCTTTCCCTCCTGTAGAGTGATTATTATGCCCAATAGTACAATGATTATGACCTAGGAAGTCACTGACTGCCAACTGGCAGAGGGCATGCCACACCATACAATCCCTCACATCAGGCCTGATGCACACATTGCCCCACTGTTGTCATAATCTGCATTTAAGAGTTAAAAGGTGTGATGTAAGGTATCATAGGCAAACTGGTAACATGCTGGTCGTTAATATTGTGTGATATATGTACAGGCAGTCTATAAAGAATTATAGATGTCTGCTGGAAATACATTCTTAAAAGGTGTTTTGCAAACAATGCATAATCCCAACCTGTCCTAGACAAAGGAATGCTATTGTGCTTGTTTTCCTGTGTCTCCAATGTAAACTGAATTAGGTAATATCTCAGAGGACAATGAAAAGTACATCTACATGGAAGGTAAACAAAGACATCAAGATAAACAAGCAGGGTAAGAGGGAGAAAGACCACTTAACCATCACAAATGGGGATGAAGCTTGCACCCCCAGGAAGCCTTCCTGGCTCTTGAAACGGATACATTTTGGAAAATACAAGATGAAACAGAAAGCCATTTTGGCATCTATCACCTAGGGGACAAAGAGGGAGCAGAACCCTATGAGCTCATGCAGAGTGGATCATCTTGACTTGAAAACAAAGAGTAGCTGGAAATGACTATAGGTGAGAAACCTCCTTAGATAAAGATTGTAACCTGCCAAAGTTAAGTTTTAGGCATTAGCAAGCATGTTTTGTTTTGTTGTACTTGTAACCCTATCTGTGCTTTGTTAATAGACCTATTCTTTTTTCATTACAAAACCTTCTCAGAGCTGTGTATTAAAATGAAGGGTGAAGTCCCCTTCTAAACTAACAGGCTGATGTGTGCTCTGGCTCTTTGGAGGCAGTAAACTGAATAACTTCTGTGAGTATCCACGGAGAGGGACTGGACAGTGCAGGGCAGATGGTCTGTGGGGAGACTCGGGACTGGAAGGGCTGTTGGTGTTACCCTGAAGGAGTAACCAGGCAGGTGGTAGTCAGGGTAAGGCCACTGTGCCGTGAGCGTGCTGCTGGTGAGCCAAAGCTGCACAGTGCAGAAGCACCGAGGGTTACAGGGCAGGCGGTGACAGAACACCCGTTGATCTAAGTGAGCCCCCAAAGTGTCACAATGGCATTTTAGAGGTAGGATACTCCTAGACTGATTGACAAATACATTACAAACTGTTTTACTCATACCTAAAACGGGCCTCCACTTCGCTTACTGCTGTAGTTTGTCCAAATAATCCTTGTGGCTGACATTTGCAAAAGCAGCTTCAGTGTCATTCGTTAAGTTATTTTGGGAGACCACAGAGGCCAAGATTTTCAAAAGCAATTAGTGTTTTTGGATACCAGACTTGAGACTCTTTAAAACGGACCCTATTTTCACAATGGGCAAACAAAACTACTAGGGCCTGTCTGCACAGCGGGTTTAAACCAGCATGGACCCAACGCTTCACGCTGCTATGCTGGCACCCGTGAATACCCAGAGGCTGCTTGGGCTGTATTTCAGCTCTCAAAGTCAAGCAGACTATGTGGTGGTGGCAGCAGCAGGAGCTTCAGCAGTGGCAGAAGAAGCAGAATAATGACAATGAGCCACTGCTGCTACAGGAGCTGTTCCTGGAGCAACTTCACCATTCAGTGTCATTTCTGGTCTTGGGAAACCAGCATTTTCTAAAGGATTGTTCTAAAGAACTGGTTAATGAAGCTGTTCACAGGCCACGTGGACAGAAAGGAGCAACTGTATAACTATAGCCTCAATAGTTGCAGAATGACAGGGGGGCTGTGCATCCAGCAATTTGAAAGAACAGTAGAATGTTTGTGGAATAGGTTGTAACCTGCAGGAAAAATAACATGCCTAAGACTATAGCTGCATGTTGTATTTTGCACAATATTTGTGAGAGGAAGGAAGAAAGCCAGTGTGAAAATCTTGGCCAATTTCTGTTGTTGAGAGGCATCAGTAAAGTAGGCTTATCTTTGGCAGATAGCACTATCTGCAACTGGCACAAAGTATATTTGATAACACCAAGTCACCCTTGTGCTGTTTTTTTCCCCTTTCTGTCCGTTAGGAGCAAACAGTTCAAGAGCTACAAGTCTTGAGGTTCTTAACCATTTGTCTCAACAAGGACAAGAACAACTTCTATAAAATAGGCTTTTAGTAGTTTGTTTTGCTAGGATAGTTACCAGCTCCATCAGGAAAACACTCATGTTCAAACATTTTCTCCCTGCAAAGGTATACTCAAAGGCATTGGGGTGTTACTGTAGACAGCTCAATGAAGACCCTTATTAGATATGCAGCTGTGGTCAACAAAACAAACAAAATATTCATATGTTTTCATGTGTTCATATGTTTCAAAGTATTCATATGGAATAGGCTGGCAAATAATACAGAGATTATAACATCTTTATAGAAATCAGTGGCATGGCCTCATCTGAAATCCCATGTGAAATACTGGTCACCCCATCTGAAAAAGGACATTGCAGAACTAGAGGAGGCTCAGAGAAGGTGATGAAAATGATCAAACGTATTGAAAAACACATATGAAGAGAAACTGAAAAATGTGGATGATCATTTTAGAAAGGAGATGAAAAGAGGGGAGATGATAAAAGTATATCAAATAATGAATAGTCTAGAGATGGTAGATTGGGAATTCCTGCTCTTCCTGTGTCATACAAAAGAAGAAGGGGCATTCAATTAAATTGAAAACCAACAAAACCAAATTCTTTTGCACACAGCATGCAATTATACTGTGGAACTCATTACCACAAGTAATTAAATTAAAATTAAAATCAAGAATTTAGCAAGGTTCAGTAAGGGATTGGGCATTTATTTGGATAACAAGTATATCCAGAGTTGTTATAATTAACAACAAACATTGTGGAAGGGCTATGAAAGCTCATGCTTCAGGGTTTAAGACAGACTATTAGAAACCAGGATGAGAACTAATATGGGGCAGATTATCCCACATCTGCTTGCAGCAGCATTCTTATACCTTTCTCTGAAGTATCTGGTACAGGCCACTGTCAGAGACAGGTTACTGGACTAGATGGACCTAGGGTTTAAATCCAGGTTGGCAATTTATATGGTCCTGCAATACTATTCTGGGTGTGGTCTGAGAATAGAACTTGAGAATCCATCTTCTGTGCTGTTATTTTTCTCAGTGCCTCACACAATCATAGGTGTTCCTCACACAGAACCAATCTATCATAACTGTGTGTTGGAGATGCTACAGTTATGACAGTTCAGACTTTCATTCTGAATCTCTATTTAAGGGCACTTAAACTTTCTGAAGAATTACCTTTATGAATATGCTTAACTTTATGCATTGAAAATAGGCCCGTTGAAGTCATATGGCAAACGTACTAGTGGATACAGTGCTTACTTTTGTGAAGAGTCAGTAGTAACCACGACACCTGATAGTGATGGCAGGATCAGGCCCTAAATACTCACTATATAGACAAAGTATACAGGCGATAGAATGCATCAAAAATAGCTGTTTAATACACATTTTGTTCCTCTATATTTGAAGATTTGGCTTTGCCTGGTTTGACAATATTTATTTTTAGTCCATGTTCTTTAGTGGGAGATTAAAGCTTGTAGGGCTCCAAAAGGAAGTGTGTTTTCAACTTGTCATGAAGATTGTCCTTACTGAGGTTCAGTGTTCTTTACATGGCTACAGAAAGTAAATTTAGAAATAAGTTATTAGAGCTACCAACATTTTTCAAAATTTGATTTTTCAATGAGGTTTTTCGACAAAATGAAGACAGGTGAATTTTTATTATGCTTTCCCACCATCTATCATACTGTAAATTATTGTCCTATAAAAAGAGTTAATCATGTCCATGCCAGAGCCTCTCCATACTGGCCAGCTTTCTCTTTCTTCCACTAAATATTACTGCGATGCTGGTAAACCAGCTAACTTGTGTATGACCAGAACAACTTAACAAGAGGCATTGCAATTGTAATCAAGACAATCCACTTATGTATGGGTATCAAGGAAATATTAAGTAAGCTAGCAATCCCCAACTCATTCACTTTGTATTGGTAAGACTCAAAGAATAGTTGCTAAGTGTATTTGTCTGTGTTTACCTATATCCTGTTAAAAGTTTACCAGTGTAACCAAATTAGCTTTTAGATGCTAAATCCATTTCATGTCTTAATTTTGTTCAGTTAACCTTAAGATCAAAGAGGTGAGATACTGTAGGAAACTATTATTATCTACATTGTCTTCAGCTTATCTGTTATAATGCCTAATTGCCTTATGCAAATAAGTGTAACTAGATTTCCTGTGTATAGATAGGAAATTGAAAGTTAACTTCAAAGAGGTGGGTTACTGTGTGCTCAAAGAAGAATCCTCAGTCACATGCTGTGCTCAAAACACTTGAAGGCCTGCTTCAGCTATAAAAATGAAACTTCAGGCCTGATCCTGCATCTCTAGTCTGTAAACTTTAAACAGGGAAAGTTTAAGCTGTGGTACTGAGATCTTCCAAGTAGTTATTTGGAAAAGCATGGAAAGACTCCAACAGACTTTACATCTAAGCTGCATTTGGATTCTAACCTTTTGGGATAATTCAGAGAAACTTTTGTAAGTCAGCAGACTCAACCATCACTGCTACAAATCTGATAGAGGGACCTAGCACGCATTTGTAATGTATATAATTTTTAACCATTCAATAACTCTCTTCTTTTATTAATAAACCTTTAGTTAATTTACTAAGGATTGGCTGACAGCGTGGTATTTGGGTAAGATCTGAGACACACAGTGACATGGGAGAAAGTGTCTGATCCTTTGGGATTAGTAGAACCTCACATCTGGTGATTTGGGTTTTCAATAAATCTCTCACCATATTAGATCTTTTTGCCTAGATAGGAGCCAAGGACTGGAATGCCTAAAGGGGACTGTGTTTGGGTTCTTGTTCACCAGTGTGGTACTATAGAAGCTCTTTTGATGTTTTGGTGATTCTATCTCTTAGGTAAGGAGACATTCTGCTGTTGTAAATAGTTAAACTAGAGCTATTAGATGACTTCTCAATTCTCACATATCAACTCAATGCCAGAAGAAATAGAATAGAGACATTCAATCCCCTGCTGTAACTGCATACACTTCCTGCTCTCTTGAATTCTATTACCACATTTATTTGAATGGGAGAATGATTAGCTTAAATATGCAATTCAAGTTTTGTATGACAGTGGTGTCTGTATGACAGTGGTCACCTAACATGATAAACTAGGGCAGTACACGAATCTGCAAACTAAGGAACGTGAACTCAAGATAAAATGTGGAACAGATATTTTAAAAGGGTAAAATAAACATTGCTCAGTTTCTGAGCTGTCGGGAGACGTTCTTCCCACTCCTACATCCATATCCTTAAAGGTCCCAGATTACTCAAATCTTCGGCGACATAACTAACAGAGAGGAATCCAGAAGTGTTGGCCATTGCTATTAATTATCAAAGGGGAGAAAGGGGCAAAAAAGGACCTGGAGATGAAAAAGGGAACCAAAGTCTTTCAAGGAGATTTCTGAGTTTGAGAAGCACCTACAGCTTTGTTACCTGGATGTTCATGCTGTTTGTGGAGTTTACACATCACTAATCATATGTGAGAACTCACTAGCCACAGTGAATCTGAGGGGTTTTTTTTAGGGGAAATCATCAATACATTGTAAAGAGTATCAAAAATATGCTCAAACAGTCCAAAAGGTTTATTTAAATTTTCAGTTAATCCTAATATTCCTGACCACATTATCCAGATTCTTCTCCACCAACGAAACAGTACAAGTACAATTAGAAAGGCAAAAATTGATAGTAGGCATCTATCTATTCTTCAAAATTATAGGGACTGCCAAAGATGGGTGCAAGTAGAGATTTAATAACCTAAAATTATGGCTGGACATTTTTGTTCTGAGCAGTTTGATCTCTATATGCTTTTATTGCAAAAGCCATATGTATAAATTGAGATTTAACCTATTTGAGCTAAAACAGGTTGTGACATAACCTCTGTCTATTCAGGATTCCACTGGTGTGATGCTGAAATTGAGATATACATTGGTTACATTTTGCTTTAGTTATGAAAAACAGGTAAATAATATATGTAAATAATCTGAGTTCCTCCTTTGAGGAATTAGTGGTAGATAGGGAAGTACTATGTGAAAGCTTGAAACTACATTTTTAAACCAGCAAAACTGGTTGCTTCATATATTAAACAAAGCAATACATTTTTCATTCAAGTAATTCTTGATATGTGCTTAGGATATATGATAAATTGTTCCTTCCTATTTCAAACTATCGCCTATATTATTTAACACCTGGAAACCAAATTTAATTAACAATTATATTTATGGATCAAATTGAATTCTGAAAATTATGTTCAAGCACATTTTTGGTATATCATACAAGATATAAGGGAGATACTCTGCCACTAGGATCTACTTAATCTCAGTCTCAGGGATATATGTAAATAATATTGAAATTAGCAATACTCCACCCCTTCACTTCCTGCTCCAGATGTTGCATAAATCAAACAATTAAAAAGTCTACTGTATCCCAAATTATCCCTTGTTTTATATGAAACTTAAATTTCCCCCTTTGTTTACAAAATAGGGGATTCAAATTGCCAACTGACATATTGAAAGGGGATATAATTTAATCTACCACAGAGCTGAAGAATCCGGCAAATAGGTGATGATCTTGTGTCCTAGATGTAGATGGAATACCTATTAAAGCCCCTGTACTGCAACACGCACATGCTTAACTTTATTAGCATGAATAATCCCATTGACTTCAAACAGAATTACTCAGGCTAGTGAAATTAAGCACATACTTAAGTGTTTGCAGAATTGCTGCCTAATTGAATAAAGGTGAATGGCACTTAGACAAAATATACTCTAACATTGACTTGAAAATGAAGGATCTAATTCCGATCTCACTTATGCTTCTGTAAATAAGAAGCAACTCTACTTAAACTGATGCATTTACACCAGTTTGAGATAATCATCAGCTCCACAAAATCCAGTACTATATCATACTCTTAAAATTTGGAATAAGCTTCACAGAAATGATCCACGTAAGTTTACATCTGAAAATCTGAACTTACAAAAAGAAAAATAGTGAAAAAATGTTCTAGAACTATTGGAAGAGCTAAAGGATACTAAACATTTGATTTATGCCTGTAAAGTTTTTTTTTCCAGCAGCTGCAAAATAAAAACAATCTGGATGCAGAAGAGAGGACCAGATGCAATTAAAGCTGTTTGCTAGGATTAGTGAGCTCATTTCTGACATCTCAAAGAATCCAATCTCAAATTGGTTTTAAAAATAAGCCTTCAAAAACACATTCAGTATCTTACCTGGGAAGTCTGATAATCAGACCTTGACACAACACTTCACAATACAATATTGTTATGAGCAAGAATAAGATACCACATCCTGTGCTATAAAGATAAGAGTTTGCAGTATTATCTGTTCCTCCAACTAGAAAACTGTAAAGGACGCCAACCTTCAATTAATATTTTAAAATTCTGAACAAAATTTGACTGGAGCCCACAAAAGTCTTAAGTAGTTGGGTCTGAAGAACACAAATTATTCCTGGCAGTGTTTGAAATCTACAGGAACATATGCATGTTTTGGGATTGTGCACAGGTGAAAGCATATTGGGAAACTATATTTGCTTAAACACCACATTTTTAAAGGTAAACATGGCAATATTACCTTGGATATTGAGCCCCTCCCACACAGCTCAAAGGGAGATTTAAAATGCTCAGGTTTATTCATTGCTTAGAAGATACTATAGCCATTGGAAATATATCACTAGTTACTGTACGTGAGTAGACATGGCCCTCTAAAATGCACTTCTTATAAGACACTTTTCTTGGATATGTCTAATAAAAGCAATGATTTTTTTCTAAAATACTGAGTCAAAAATATAGAAAACACATCCTTCCTTCTCTTTCCCAGGTATACTTTACCTTTGTTTTGCCTATCCCATCCCACTCTTTTCCATCTTAACTTTAGTTTCCTTTACTTCAACCATATAATTACATTATGGTTGTGCTATCCTCCTGCAGGAGTAGATTTCTTTCTCTATTTTCTAAGCTGTTTGTGCATGGATTAGTTACGTTTTGGAGGAAGGAGGCAATATTGAATGCAAATCTGTATTTTAAAAATCTTTCAGACTTCAGCTTCAAAATACACTTGAAACAACGTGTAAATGAAAGGAATACACAGAAAATATATCACAAACACGAGTATGTGTAGCCTCCATTTCTATATACTGTGGCCAGCAAGCAGTAAGCACAGAACAAAAATATTGTTTTAATATTTACAGCAACATTAAAATATATTCTAATATCTCAATGCTTTGTGGAGCCACTGTATTATCAGAAGGTGAGTGCCTAAACTACAAGTACAATGCAGCTATTCTAAAAGGAATACTAAAGGGCATTATAGAACTAGGGAAAAGCAGGTGTGAGTGGTGAGATAAGCCTGGATGCACCCAAACCTGATGCATCATTAATGAAGTGCAACTTGGAGAAACTGGAACTTGAGACAATTGAAAAGAAAGGAAGGGCAGATTTTTATAAAAAATCAGAAGCCTTTGTTTTTGCCACTGCCCTCAAAAAGAGGTATTCAAACAGTCATTTTTATTCTAGAATAAGAAAATTTCAGTTAACTGAGCACATAATAGACAAAGGAATGGAGAAAATGGAACAACAATAGACACTTGCTTTATAATTTTGTTGAAACAGACATACCATATAATGAATGTACTACTACTGTTAACAATGATTCACTCTTGCAGGCTATGCTCACATATTCCCTTAGTGGTACACGGTTCCTTTGCTATGAGGCAAAAGTTTGATTTATAAAAATGAACATTCCTTCCTGTGCTACAATGGAGCTGCTGCAGCAACAGGCCTCTGCTTCAGAAAAAAAAAGTTATTGGCAATTAAATCTGAATTCTTTCCCATCTCCCTTTGCTGCAAAGGAACATTTTTACTCCACCTCCAAATATGTTAGTGTTCGGTTGCCAAAAAAGAGCATTTATTTATACTGGATGGAGTTACTGTAGATTAGCAGATCTTATATTTTGTATTTCTATGGTTGTTTGCCATAACCTTGATAGACATGTAAATGTAGGTTTCTACTACAAAAATATTTCTGCTAACTCTGCCCCCTTTTATTAGTGCTTTGCCAGTGGCCATGAAGACACCTCCTTACTAAATGAAGACATCGCTGTTATTCATTCCTCAGCTGAAAGACACTAGTTCCATCCAGCACAGCAACACAATGTATTTCAAACTGGTAGTAAGGAGTCACCCTCATTATATCACTTTTTTGTTTCTCTATCTCCTTCAGAGTCCCAAACACCAGCTTCGATACACATTGTTGCGTAAGTCTAGTTGTCCTTCTATTCATGTCTAAGGGCACCTCTTCACTACCCGCCGGATCGGCGGGTAGCAATCGGTCTATTGGGGATCGACTTATCGCATCTAGTGAAGATGCGATAAAATCGATCCCTGATGGCTCTACCGTCGACTCCGGAAATCCACCGCGACAAGAGGCGGCAGCGATCGACTTGCCGCCGTCCTCACAGCCAGGTAAGTCGACCTAAAATATGCCACTTCAGCTACGCTATTCACGTAGCTGAAGTTGCGTATCTTAGGTCGACCCCCCCGCTGTAGTGTAGACCTAGCCTATGACTCCCTTTATCTGGTGGATGTTTTTCTCCTTCATAAGAAGCATTTCTGAATAAAAAAAAAATCTTGTAATAAAATATTAAAAATTCTCTCAAAAGAAAAAATACTCAGTACACTCCACAGAAGTATTTGTATCTCTGTACTGCTTTGCAGCTGAAAGACAGGTCACTTTCATCCTACAATTTAAACTCCAACCCTAAATAATTTGTCTGAACTATATTCTTGCCAGTCTTCTGAATGCAGCAACCTCACAATTTTAATTAATCTCTTTGCAGTACCTTAGTACCCCAAAGAATGTCTCCATTCAGCCAGAGGTCCTATTTTAACTGGGTTTCAGCCACATCACGTAGGGTAACCTGATCTGTAATCCAAGCATGGTGCTGCAGCCAAATGTTTTTTCTAAATCATTTATCTGGTGTAAATAGTCACAACTGCTTCCTGCCACAAAGCAAAATATTATGCTTTTCTTTATATGCACCTAGATAGAAGGTTGCTTGCACATATTCAACACAGCCTGCCCAGAAAGTATGATGCCATTGGTGTCTGTCAAGAGGAAAAGTGAACCCTGACAGCTGACCACCTTGGGAAAAACAAACAAACAATTTTCATTACTTTCCAGAGTTTTGTACTTTTATTTAGTTTACTATTTGTAGATGGTACCAGACTAATGCACACTAGGAACTCACAACACCCAGCATCAAAAACTGTCCTGCTAACGTAAATGACAACTGATCTGGAGGGATGATATACAAAATTGTGTGTGGGGTTCAGTACCCAGGCCCATTTAACTCTCGGGTTCCTCTGCTAGGACTATTAGTAATGGTATCTCTATTGTGATACCCCTGCAATAATAAAAATAATACAGGCAGAAGTCCAGCAGCAGACTGGGGGCTACCCAGTTTATTGCACTGCCTCGTGGGCAAGTGATATGTGTGCATTCGGTGCAAGCAAGTCATGGCTCACAAAGAGTAAGGGCTCTTGAGATTAGAGTTGGTGAACTGGACCTAAGGAAGACAGGGAAGTACACAGATGAGACTTTCTGGGGCACAGTAAAGTAGTCCCACTCCCAGTCTGACAGCCTCTATGCTGTTGAGGAGGATGAAAGTCTTGGGGGAAGGAGAACATCAAGCTGGAGTGAAGGAGAATAATCCCCTAGTTGGGATTCTCCTTCTAGATGATGTCATGGTATCCTCTTGCACTGAGGATACCCCCCTGGGTATTAGGTACCCAGTTATTAGGAAGAGACAACTAATAGTAATGGGGGATTCGATTACTAGAAATAGATATTTGGGTTTGTGAGGACCAGCAGAACTGCATGATGAATTGCCTGCTGGGTGCAAAGTTGCGGACCTCTTGAGACATCTAGATAGACTTATGTGCAGCACTGGGGAGGAGCCGTGGTTGTGGTACATGTAGGTAGCAATGACACAGGGATAGGTAGCCTGCTAGGCAAGAGATTGAAGTCCAGGACCTCCACTGGTAGCATGCTCTGAAATGCTTCCCGTTCCAAGTGCAGGGCTAGTTACACAGGCAGAATTGCATGGTCTCAATGCATCAATGAGATGATGGTGTTAGGAAGAGGGATTTAGGTTTATTAGGAACTGGGAACCTTTTGGGAAAGGAGGAGCTTATACAGGAAGAATGGGCTCCACCTAGACCAAAACAGAACAAGATTGCTGGCATGTAAAATTAAAAAGACTATAGAGGAGTTTTTAAACTAAGGATTAGGGGAAAGTCAACAGGTGCAGACGAGCACATAGTTCGGAGAGACATCCCTTAGGGGAAGATTTATTAAAGGGGAAACTCTATATCCTAGTAAAGGGGAGAGGACAGAAGTTGATAAAATACAGAATAGAACAAAAACAGTCAAATGAAGCAGAGTCCCATTCAAATTACATCACATGAAGGCAGACAACGAAATATTGACAAATTTTATAAGTTCTTGTATACAAACACAAGATGTCTAAATACTAATATGGGTGAACTTGACTGCCTGGTATTAAATTAGGATATTCATATAATATGCATCAAACTTGGAACAATGGAATACGGTAATACCAAGGTACATAATATATAGGAATGACAGAGTAGGTTGCACTGGTGGGGGAGTGGCATTATATGTGAAAAAGCACATAACCAAATACAGTAACAATCCTAAATGAATTAAACTGTACCACAGAATCCCTAGGGCTAGAAATTCCATGATTGAATGAGTATAACAGTACAAATATACTATCGATCATGTGACCAGGATGATGACGATGACTGTGAAATGCTCAGGGAGACTAGAGAGGTTACAAAAAAGAAAGCCTAATAATAATGGGGATGTTCAACTATCCCCATATTGACTGGAAACAGTCACTTCAGGATGGGATGCAGAGATAAAACTTCTAGACACCATTAATGTCTGCTTCCAGGAGTGGTTAGTCCTGGAATCCACAAGAGGAGAGGCAATTCTTGATTTAGTCCTAAATGGTGCCCAGGATCTGGTCCAAGAGGTCATTATAGCTGAACCACTCGGTAATAGCACCCATAATATAATTAAAATTTAACATCCTGGTAGCGGGGAAAACACCAAAGAAGCCTACCATAGCAGCATTTAACTTCAAAAAGGGGAACTACACAAAAATGAAGCTAAACAGAAACTGAAAGGAATAGTCACAAGAGTGAAATGCCTGCAAGCTGCATGGAAACTTTTTAAAAGCACAATAATAAAAGGCTCAAATTATAGGTATTATCTCCCCCCCTCTTCCCCTTCCCCTCCTCCCCCCCAAAACGGCAAGAGGACCAAAAAAAGGCCACTAAACAGAGTAAAACAGGTGGTTAGAGACAAAAAGGCACATTTCAAAAATTGGAAGTCAAATTCTACTGAGGAAAATAGAAAGAAGCATAAGATCTGGCAAGCCAAGTGTAAAAGTAGAATTAGGCAAGACACACAAACTAACAGGATTTTTTTTTTTTTTAGAAGTATATTGGAAGCAGGAAGCCTTCCAAACAGTCAGTGGGGTCACTGGATGATCAAGGTTCTAAAGCAGGGGTAGGCAACCTATGGCATGCGTGCCGAAGGCGGCACACGAGCTGATTTTCAATGGCACTCACACTGAAAGACTGCCCGGGTCTTGGCCACCGGTCCAGGGGGCTCTGCATTTTAATTTAATTTTAGATGAAGCTTCTTGAACATTTTAAAAACCTTATTTACTTTACATACAATAGTTTAATTATATATTACAGACTTATAGAAAGAGACCTTCTAAAAACGTTAAAATGTATTACTGGCACGTGAAACCTTAAATTAGAGTGATTAAATGAAGACTCGGCACACCACTTCTGAAAGGTTGCCGACCCCTGTTCTAAAGGATCACTCAAGAAAGACAAGGCTGTTGCAGAGGAGCAAACTGAATTCTTTGCAATGGTCTACACTGCAGAGGATGCCAAGGAGATTTCCATACCTGAGCCATTCTTTTTAGGTGACAAATCTGAGGAACCTCAGATTGAGATGTCAATAGAGAATGTTTTGGAACAAATTGTTAAAAAGTAGTAAGTCACCAGGATCAGATGGTACTCACCGATGAGTTCTGAAGGAACTCAAAGATGAACTACTAACTGTGGTTTAATTTCTCTCTTAAATCATTCTTTGTATCACATGACTGGAGGATAGTTTAATGTAACACCGATTTTTAAAAAAGGCTCCAGAGGCAATCCTGGCAATTACAGATTGATAAAACTAATTTCAGTACAGGGCAAATTGGTTGAAACTCTAGTAAAGAACAGAATCAACAGGCACATGGAGAACATTATATGTTGGGGAAGAGTCAACACAGCTTTCTTAAAGGGAAATCATGCCTCACCAATCAATCAGAATTCTTTGAGGGAGTCAACAAGCATGTGGATGAAGGTGATTGAGTGGATGTAGTGTACTTGGACCTTAGAATGCCTTCAACAAGGTCTCTCACCAAAGGCTCTTAAGCAAAGTTAGGAGTTGTGATAAGACAGAAGGCCCTTTAATTGAAGAGCAACTGGTTAAAAGATAGGAAACAAAGGATAGGAATAAATGAAAGATCTTGGAGTCACTGTGGATAGTTCTCTGAAAACATCCACTCAATGTGCAGCAGCCACTAACAAAAAAGCTAACAATGTTAGGAACCATTACGAAAGGGTTAGATAGTAAAACAGAAAATATCACGCCACTATATAAATCTATTGTATGCCCACATCTTGAATTCTGTGTGTAGCTCTGGACACCCTATCTATAGCAGACTTATCCATCCTCATTCTCAAAGGAAACCTGCACAACACTTTCTAAAGACGAGCCTGGGAACTTAAAATCATTACTCTGCTAGCCACTAAAAATAGTGGATCGAACAGAGACACTGGATTTATAGCTTATTACAACCATCTAACCCCCTTCTTTTTGTCCTTTGATTACACAAATGTTAACAGGCTACTCTATCTTGAATAGTCCCTTAATAATATGTGCTACTTATGCTACACAATCTGTTCCACCTTCCATTTTGCTGTGATGCTGGGAGTACCTTTCCCAGACTTGAAGAGCTCTGTGTAGCTCGAAAGCTTTTCTCTCTCCCCAATAGAAGTTGGTTCAATAGAAGATATTACCTCACCCACCTTGTCCATCTCAAAAAAGATATATTAGAATTGGAAAAAGCACAGAGAAGGGCAACCAAAATGATTAGGGATATGGAACAGCTTCCATCCGAGGAGAGATTAAAAAGACGGACTGTTCAGCTTGGAAAAGAGATGACTGATGGGGGATATGATAAAGGTCTATAAATCATGAATGGTGTGGAGAAAGTGTTATTTTTCCTTCACATAGCATATGAAGCAGGGGACACCCAATTAAATTAATAGGCAGCAAGTTTAAAACATAAGGAAGTTTTAAATGCACAGTCAACCGGCGGAACTCACAATGCACAGTCAACCGGCGGAACTCTTTGCCAGAAGGTGTTGTGAATCAAAAAGTATAACTGGATTTAAAAAAAAAGTAGGTAAGTTTATGGAAGATAAGCCCATCAAAGTCTATTAGCCAAGATGGTCAGAGACGCAACCCCATGCTCTGGGTGTCCCTAAACCTCTGACTACTAGAAGTTGGGACTGGACGACAGGGGATGGATCAAATTGCCCGCTTCTGTTCACTCCCTCTGAAGTAAGTGGCATAAAACGTGGTCAGAAGACAGGATACTGGGCTAGATGGACCATTGGACCAAACTACCAGAACAGCCACCTGACAGCTTCCATTACGATGCACCTTGGCTGAATTCAAACAACAGATTAGGAAGTCATCTTAACACTAGTGCCTTGAACCATCCAGTTTATACTATCTTTCAGCAATCTAAGAGTTTCTGGAGTCAGCTACTTTCAATGGCTAGGAGGCTGGATGTCTTGTATTTTTGTTTCTATGGCACACTTTTTTTTTTTTTTTTAAAAACACAAAGATCCTTGCTTCATATGCAGATTTAATGTGGCCAAAAACCTTTGTTAATTTTTTAAGTTACTCATCATAAAAGCACACCCCCCACCTTAGAATGCTACTGATGAGAGGGTCTTCATGCTTCTTCAGGGTGGTTGCACACATTTCTTGGTGGGAGCACATATCTTATGGCTTGCACCCAATTCCTTTATGGTGGTTGGAAAAGAGATATCTGATATTAACCGATCATCATATAAAGAGAGCCAAAAACTACCAGCTTTTCTATACTGTAAATTGATTTTACTAAATAAATCAAATAGTTCTCATGTATTTTTCATAACAACTTTTATATACAAAATACATAGAAGAATAAAGCTTTAAGTAGCAATTTTACAGACTGGGTCACCACAATCATTGTTTTGAATGTTCCTGGATATTCAATGTCAAGTTTACAAGTCTGTATATTCTGAAGAACTATTAAGATTATGCTAATATCCCCTTCTGACATCTTTTCACCTGTCTTATTCTTCAGTAGCTCTTACCCTTAATTCAAAATGTGTAGTGTAAATAGAACAAAATATATGTAGTTACTTGCATTGTGTTGTTTTGATTTAGGGACACTACCCTGCATTTCTGCAGACATTTACACTAGAAGTGCTACAGCAACGCAGCTGCACCTATGCAGCTGGTGAAGATGCTCTATATTGATGGGAGAGAGCTCGCCCGTCGGCATAATAAAACCACCTCCTCGAGAGGTGTAGCTATGTCGGTGGGAGAGTTACACGGTGCTGTCCATACCAGCACTTAGCTTGCCGTACCATACGTCAGTCATGGGCGGGGGGGTGGCTTGTTCACGCTCCTGAGTGACAAAATTTATACCAACATAAGTGGTAGTGTGTACAAGCCCCTTAGTAACTGACCATAAAGATGAATAACAAAGATTTATTTATGTGCTATCCTTGGTGTACTTGAGTATCTTTAATTAGGGAAAAGATGCACAAATTTAAATAAGGTATCTCCAAAACTGTGATGTGGTGCAAACTCTCAGGATTACACGCTTTCAGGATTTAATTAATCATAAAACAGTTGCAATATCTAGCTATTACATGTTTCTATTGAATACTGTACAGTAGGTACAGATTCAATTTGAGTCCATCTTTCCGGGGGGTAGGGTTGTTAATGTTCAACTTCTTGAATGCTTTTAAAAAATGTTTTTCTGGACTGTTTTAAAAGAAAATGTGCTAACATTACCACCATTTATTTAGCACTTCTTCGTTCAATTACCTGAACATACACAAATTTAATTAAAGCAAACAAGTGACAAAAGTTCAGACTGGGTCATATGACTGACCAAGTCTAAATCAGCAATTGCAGCGGATGGCCAAACAGTTCCTCCCCCTTCACCTGACCACCAATACCAGATTTTAACTTCGGAGCTTAATCTGTGTTTACAAACCCAGCCATTTAATTACATTTATTAGCAGAAATGAGGTTATAAAGAAGTCTATAGCAAGGTTTGTTTAGCCTAACCAAAAGAAGGCTGAGGGGAGATATGATTGCTCTCTTTAAATATATCAGAGGGATAAATACCAGGGAGGGAGAGGAATTATTTCAGCTCAGTACTAATGTGGACACAAGAACAAATGGATATAAACTGGCCGTGGGGAAGTTTAGGCTTGAAATTAGACGAAGGTTTCTAACCATCAGAGGGGTGAAATTTTGGAACAGCCTTCCGAGGGAAACGGTGGGGGCAAAAGACCTGTCTGGCTTCAAGATTAGGCTAGATAAGTTTATGGAGGGAATGGTTTGAGGGGATAACGTGATTTTAGTCAATTAGGCAATAACGTGCCATCGCTGGTAAAATGAGGGTCCGGCTGGAGAATCTTGCCTATATGCTTGGGGTTTTACTGATCGCCATATTTGGGGTCGGGAAGGAATTTTCCTCCAGGGTAGATTGGCAGAGGCCCTGGAGGTTTTTCGCCTTCCTCCGCAGCATGGGGCAGGGGTCGCAAGCTGGAGGATTCTCTGCGACTTGAAGTCTTTAAATCACGATCTAGAAACTTCAACAGCTGAGTTAAGGGAAAGTGGGTGGATCAGCTTATGTGGCCTGCATCATGCGGGAGGTCAGACTAGATGACCATAATGGTCCCTTCTGACGTTAAAGTCTATGAGTCTATAAGGTGATTACATTTTGAAATAAGCTTCTTTGACATTTACCAACTTTTCAAATAAAATATTACTTTCCCTTCCTCTCTTCTAATAAATCATTTTTATGTCCCTTATTTTTCATCATGCAGAAACCCTGTCACAGGATCCCATTCAATGATTAATCATGCTTATTTTGAGTACCACAAAACTGAGTTAAAGAAACCTGGGCTAGGATTGCTGCAGATTACAAAATATTAGGACGTTATACTTTTTCACAAGCCAAATATGTGAAAGGACTCCAAACTAACCCTTATTGATACATTTGCTCATTTCAAACTATGAAATATTCTCTCCTCCCCTTCTAGAAATCCGTGAAATAAAGTGGGAAACATATTCTCTTCAAAAGTGAATTTTAGATTCAGCATTAGAGTTCAGTTTCTAAATGATTATCAGTTGCATAAATATAAAAACACTTGATCAAGCAAAATATTTTTAATTAGTAAGCTGATCATAAATAAATCCATGTAAAAGAATTAACAGGATTACAAAGTTGGGTTTTTCCTATGTGATTCAGATTTCTTAATATGTATTATCTATCAGTCAACCTCATTTTAACTGGGCAAAATGATCTATTATTGAATATGCAACACTGCTGCACACTGCGCAATTCATTGTGTAGTTACATTTTTACATTTTCTTTACAAATGTAACACTTATGTACATTATATATTTTATTTCTACAATTCATGTACTGTATTGAAACTCTATAGTCCTCACAGGGAAAATGTTGAAGTCTTTTAGTGAATATGAATCATTCCTTTTAAAAAGTAATATAAACAAACACCATATAGTACTGCCCTTGGCACCTCTGCAAGAGTCTGACTCCAGAAAGGTTATCATAATAAATGTAAGAAAAAAGGTTTTATCTAATTTTACATATCATTAAGAAATATCATCCCACATAGCTACATAAATTCAACAGCTTGCAATAAACAGAGCACCATACTGCTGCACTACCGGAAACGTGTATAAACCAGTTAAAAATGTACTAGTGAAAGAGCATCATTACTCCTATCATTTTCAGGCTGAAGCAAATCCGTTAAATTCCTCCGTACGTGTATATTTTTCCTTTAGCTGCAAAGCTTCTGATACGGTGCTTTACACTGTTTATTGTGAAGAGCAAATGCCTGTTGCCATGTGCGTCTCTCACAGCTAACGTTTGTATTCAAAGTTGGGAATTTTCTTCTTCTTTCTTCCACTTTCACTTACAAATCTGCTGTTGAATATGAAGTAAGAATTCATAATAAGAGAATGCTGCCTCTGTCCGGTCTTCAACTAAGTGCTGGAAAAAATCTGTTTTGGCAGGACTCTCATCTCTGAAACATAAGAAAATGTATTAGTCATAGCACTAAACAAAACTATTGTAAAAACAAGTATAAGCAGGAAGTCCATACACTGCATATTGCTCTTGGAGATCTAGGATTCAGCAAAAAACGCCATTAAGTAGAGTTAAAAGGGAATTTTCCATTGAACGATTTTCTGATGAAAAATGCCCTTTTCACAAAAACCAAAATGTCCTGTAAGGAAATTTCAGTTTTGCCAAAGGGACAGTTCCTGGCTGCCCTCCTGGAAGGCTGCCAAGGCTGAGCACCCTGACTCTCCACCTCCCTTCCTCCTCAGGAGGGTTAGAGGCAGAGAATCAGAGCACTCAGCCTTCCCACCACCCTGGGCAAGAGAGATTGAGCACCCCCACTCTCTTCCTCTAGAAAAAGAGGAGGGATGGGGGAGAGGACGTTGAGTGGCTGCCAGAGCTTGTGAGTAACTGAGGGTATGTCTACACAGCATCTAGACACCCACAGTTGGTGTGTGCCAGCTGACTCAGGCTGTAGTCCAAGCTCTAGGACCCTGCGAGGTGGGAGGGTCCCAGAGCTCCAAAGCCCAGAAGTCTACACAGCAATGAAATAGCCCCACAGCCCGAGTCCCGGGAGCCTGAGTTGGCTGGCACAGGCCAAGTGCAGGTTTTTCTTTGCTGTGTAGACGTTACCTGAATAGTCCAGCTCTCTGCCTCTTCAGCAGCCAGGCTGGAAGGCCCTTGTCAATTTCACTTTTTGCCTGTGCTCAAATTTTCCGGTTTGCTGACCAAAATTGTTTTTTTCTTGAAAGTATCATGTTTTGACTTTGTAAAGTCCTGGACAAAAATATTTCAAAAACATGCATTTTTTCCATAGGGATTTTCTGGACAACTCTACTAATAAAGGTATCAGTTTTCCCCAGTAAAAAAAAATAAACTTCTTTCCTGTTATAAAAACAGGAGCTCTAAAATCTGGGTTAAAAAATAGGGAGAGGAAAAAAACATTAAAAATCTTTAGCCTTAAAAAACAAAACAAAGACTCAATAAGAAACAGTTAGGAAAAAAGGATTTTTGTGGAAGCAGGTGCCATGATTCTGTTGACAGCAACGGACTTTGCTCTGGTTAACTTTTAAACTTTTAATATAATTTTCAAGATTATAGTCACTGCTGACATATAATCCTCAATTTTTTCCTTCTGCAGGTGGAACAGAAAAAGGAGAGTGAAAGAGGCAATAAGGCCCCAATCCAGAAAACACTTTCAAACACTTTAAACATATCAACAGCATCCTTGAAGCTACTGCAAGCTAAAAGCTAAGCAAACTTTTTTGCAGAATCAGGGTCTTAGATTGGAAATTCACTGGGGCACAGGCTGTCTCCATCATTTGCACAGCACCTACTGTAATTATGCCCCAGTCCTTATTAAGGCCTCAGGATGCTACTGTAATCCAACAGCAGCAGCTAGGCTAAGAATTAAATACAGAATTTCAGCCCTAACTTTGAATTTCTTGTCTTTTATTAATTTGGGTGACAAAGATAATCTCTAGATAAATCAACTGAAATTACTGATAATCATTTCTTTAAATAGTTTTTGATGTATTCAATTTTTAAAGGTGTCAAAAATTTACCAAGATACAGATATTTCATTCTCAGTTAACCAAAAACATCTGAAAAGTAAGAAGTGAAAGGAAATGCTGACAGTTGAGCCAACAGTGCCACTCTAATTTACCTGAACCTCTTGCGCACATATAAAAAATAAGACCAATATTTGCTTCATGGACAACAGCCAGCAGCCAACATTCAATGTAATTTCTCTTAAAATCCTGTCAGACATGGTATATCAATCATTGTCAGAGATGAAAAATCTACTGACTGGATACAAGTATAAGCATTTTATGAGGTCTTGGTTTTTCAAGTAGGCAATAACTTGAAAAGAACAAGGACTTCAATAAAGTAATTCAATAGTATGTATAGCACTCTGATGAATTAGAATACAGGTCACATTTTATATTAAGGTTCCATTTTATAAATGGTTTATAAAGGATTAATAAATTATTAAATATTGTAAGCATGTTATAGACATTAGTAGCACATTAGTTATAGACATGGTGGTAGGCATACAAAGGTGTTCGAGATGGTTATAAACCTTGGTTTTCAGCTACTTATTGACCTGTCTGACTACATCTATAACAACCGATTAAGAAAGTATTAAAACATCCATTAATAATTTATTAACTCTATAAACCATTTATAAATGGAGCCTTAATATAAAATGAGACTGGAAATTGATTCAGTTACTTTAATTTATCATGGGGCACATATTGTTTAGTATTTTCATAATAGTAAAATATATTAATGTCTGAACTTTGACTTGACACTCTAAAATTAAATGAATTTAAATATTTTGTAAAGCAATCTCTGCAATTAAGATGTCTTTGATACCACTGGGCCTGATCTTGTGAGGTGCTCAACGTCTTCTAGGATGTGCTGAGTGCCTTTGCTTCCCACTTATTTCAATTAGAAGTTGAGGGCACTCAGTATCTCTCAGGATCAGGATTTGAGAGCTGCTATTATGGAATCTAATTCTGTTCCCCAGAAATGTATAAAAGATGAGATTACAGAAAGTTTAACTGTAAAAATACTTACTTTATCACTTGAAGAACTGGATTTAAAGGTCTACTGTCTCTAAGCCAGGATATAAAAGATCGGGCTCTCTCTGAAGAAAGTGTATCTAACTCTGGAAGTTGTGTCTGGTTGAAAAATGTAATTAGAAAAATAAAGTTTTATAATGCAAGGAAATATAACCCTAACAAATTAAAATAAATCATGCAGAAATAAATCAATGGTAGGCTGGAACAATTACTCTAAAAATAAATCCCATGTAAAGCTCCCCAACCGTGGATGACTGACAAATTAAACAGCCATTTTTTATACATTATGTTTCTAGGTACTGAATGGGTGTATATATATATATATAAAGAAACCAATTAGTAAAATAGGTACATGAATAAGAGTTAAAAATGGTTTGGGAGAAGATGGATGTCAGTCATGACATGATCCACAAGGGAAACAGTCCAATCTCATCCTACAAAATCATTTACTATGAATTGTATTACATATGCATTTTCTCTTTGATAAGCCTAAGTGCAAAGATTTCATCCTTAAATAAAATTAATCACTATATTTGAAGTACAAGACATTTTAGGAAACAGGCCTATAAAAATAACAGTATGTAGATAAATTCTGTCCTAACTGTATTCACAATTTACCTTCCCTTCCCTCCTCCACCTCCCCAAAATGCATTATTTTAACTTCTTCCCCACACAAAAGTTCCCGAGCACTGTCCTCAGGATTACTTTTACAGCCCTAAAGAGACCCACATACATACCACCACCACAAACTAGCCCTGAACAGCAACCCCCAAAGTTCAACACAAAGATTGGACTCGTCTATCTAATTGGCTGCACGATCATTGCTGAGCAGCGAAAGAAAGATGCTTCATTCTGCCTGAACTGATCATACTGCCTTTGAGGCTTGCTTAGTTTATGGGGCAATTAACATGGGATCAAAATTCATTTATCAGATTACAGTTTTAAAACTAATTACTGTCCTCTGTAGTAAATGGATAGAATGAATTATATTTTTAAAAGTTTCACTTACATTTCTGTAATGGCCAGTCATTCCCTATCATAAATTCATCACCCCTTTGCTTTTTCACTGAAAATAATAAAGCTATCTTTGCACCATCTATCTTCCTCTATTAAGATACTACTACCCTTTCTTCATTCAAATCCATCCTTAAAACCCCCTTCTACCTACAATTGCCAACTAATTATGGCTGAGTAGAGGGATAGTTAGGACTAGATTACACATGCAAAATAGATTTTAAAAACTTGGAACTAACATTGTTTTTGTGCTCAATTTCACTCTGACCACTCTGCTGCATGCTTCACTTCTCACCCCCCCCCCCCCAAACATCTGTTTTTTGTCCTTCATATTGTAATCTTTAGGGCAGGACCTGTTTTCCTGTGTGTTTCTACAGTATCTAACATTTAGTTCTACCTGAATACAATTCTGTTCAGATTTTTTTGTACAGTACAGTATCTTAATAAGGTCCCTCGGTCCTCAAAACAAAAAGCTGTCTTCTGACTTTTTGGAAATAAAATCTTAGTACTGTCTGAATCAAATACATTTAGGGGGAGATTTTCAAAAGCATCTCAGGGAATGTCAAGTCCCAGTGACTTTTAATAGTTGGCGTCCTTGTTACAATTGACCAAAGCTAGGAAAATTCAGTAAAGTTTAAATTCAACCCTTTATTCATTATCTGTTGTACTGTAGATCTTGTGAACTACACTGAGTTCACAGAATATCAACTCTCCAAACACCACTACCTCAAGAGGGTAAATTATGATTGGAAGAGTTCTGATATTAATTCTGGATTCCTTCATTTTTGACAGCTGAGTCAGAATCTCATGATTATTTTAATCTGCTTACATGAATCCCTTGGTATTTTTGTTTTTAGTGCTTTAGTTAAACTAATTTTACAATTTAAACAATTTTATGGTGCCCCACATTCTTTAAACATATGTTTAAAAGACTGGACAAAGCTGGCAAATGGGTATTAGCATTATGAATGTAATAAAATAAATCTAATTCAGTTTCATAATTTGATACAGCCAATACAAGGGAGAACGTAGATTACTTGCCAATGTATGTATTACATTCCATAGCTCATTAAAACACTTACCAGTTTCTGTGGTACAGATGCATAGTTAGGGTATCCGAGCACATCTTTTATGAAGCTATTATCACAGCTTTTCCCAATCCAAATGTAAAATATCTGTAAAGGACCAAAATCAATTTTAGCGAAGAAAATGCCTTGCATATATTTTAGAGTATTGAGTTTTCATGTTATATTTGTCTTGGAGTTTAGATTTAGAAATTAAATGAAATGTTTTAGTGATTTTGACTTGTTTTGGGGTTAAAATGTTTAGCACGATATTTTTCTGGTTTTGCGAGGTTTCATGTAAAATCTGATAACTTCATACAGAATTTGATAATTCTGCCAAGGAACTAAAGTTATCAGAATACATTTCTAATTCAAACGAGCTGATATTCAGCAATAGGAGCAGTTTCAATAAATGTTCTCCTACTGACAATGTTTCATACGGTTGCCTTATTAATCAATTGGCACCATCTACAGTTACATCATTAAATAGCATCTAAGAAACTACAGTAAGTACAAACACTTTTTGAAAACTTTTTTGAAATTAAAGAAGTATTCTCAAATTATTCAGATTAAGCAGGTCAATAGTTGTGACATTTGCAGGAAAATGCTACTTCATCAGTCATGCTGAACACTTTAAACGTACAGGGTTCAAATTTCTTCATTTCCAGATAACAAGACTAAAATATACTTTCTTATGGTACTTTAGTAGAAAACTATTTTCTTCAATTGTGTCTGTAGCCCTGCTTTCAATCACACAAGTATGAGCATACGTGATTTGCTAGATTGGGACTCTGGTGCATTCAGTTCAAAACAACAAACATCATTAAGGAAACAATTGAAAAAGAAAGCCTTAAGTTTCAGGAAGGACAATTTAAACTAACATTGATTGGTATACATGCAGAGTAATATGAAAAATTAACCTTTAAAACATTAATATCCATGCTTGTTTAAGAAATTTATCACAAAACTAGATATTTCAGTCATTTGCAAATTCAATGCTGACATTCAAGGTTCTCATTTGAGACATTAATTTAGAATCCTGGAATAACTAAGGTCGATTAACTACAGAGTATTGGTACGATGAGTTAGCTGCAATTAAAAGTCTGAAGTGAAACATATTTGTCTTATTCATATCAGATAAAAGCTACTGAAACAGGTAGCTTACTGATCCACAATCCATAAGAAAAGCTCCCTCTCTTGTCAGCTTCTCTGCAGACAACTTCTGAAGAGGAGGTTGAGGAACAACCCTGTCATTAACATGTATTGCACCCTGTAATAAAGAGTTACAGAAAACCTATTATATAAAACAGGACATATAATCAGCAGCATCAAGCGTAACTAGTTTTTGAGAAAATAGAAAAGAGACTTGTAAGTTTTCTAGTTATATCTTGCAGAGGGTCTCATTTAACAAAATGTCATATTTATCCTTATCTTAGGTCCTTCTAATGTGAATTACTAAAACTAATGATGATCTTTCTTCCATATAGATCTTTCTTCCATATAGATCAAAAGATGATTATGTAAGTGGTAATATAATTTATATGTTACAAATATACATATTACATTAAGGCCTGATCTACACTGGGAGGAAAGGGGGGATCGACCTAAGATACGCAACTTCAGCTATGAGAATAGCATAGCTGAAGTCAACGTATCTTAGTTCGACTTACCTCGCGTCCTCACGGCGCGGGGTCGATTGCCACAGCTCCCCCGTCGACTTTGCTTCCGTCTCTTGCCGAGCTGGAGTTCAGCAGTTGACGGGAGAGCGATCGGGGATCGATTTATCGCGTCTACACTACTCGCGATAAATCGATCCCCGATATATTGATTGCTACCCGCCGATCCGGCGGGTAGTGTAGACGTACCCTAAGTGGATTCTCATCCTGCAACTTCTAAACCTAAAAATAAGCCAAGAAACCTAACCTCTGATATCTAATGAAAATAAGTTACAAACAGCCACGGCAAAAGCGCCACAGATTGTCTGCCACCATCCTCCTATCTTACAGAAACATTATTAGAGCAGAACCATCTAAAATTCTACTCTACAGAAGTGTACTACATTGTCACTCCCAGATAGCAGAAATCCCCTTTTGGTCATAACCATGACTGGCATATAGGTTAAAGCAGCTAACAAGGCCCTCAGACAAATCTTGGGCGTTGGCTACACAGTTCTGAAAGGGCCTAATTGACCAAACTGTCCTGCATTTTCAATTTTTTTTGTTGCAGTTTCTGCTTTAAACAACAGGGAGGTTGTTTAAAAGCCTATCTGCAGCTGAGGAGGAATACAATTGCCAGGCCTACAAAAGTTGGATCACCTTGCCAGTGACTGTCTGCCCCAATGCTGAAGATCTATTTTAAGGACGCATGGACCTTTCTGCACAGAAGAATTTGGAAATTTACATACGTGATTACATGCCCACATCTGGACTGAATTATGATAACTATATTCAAAAAAATGTAGCATTGATTTTAAAAGTCCACAGAAATACAATACAACTCATTAGTGGTCTTGTGGGATTTGTACATAAAAAGAAAATGAGAATTATAGGATATAGCCTGGAAGAAGAAGAGCTAGAAGAGACTTCGCTGTACACAATTATGATGAGCAACAAGAAAGCTGATCCTTGAAACTCAAAGGAAATTTAAAACCAACTACAGGAAACACTGATTTAGGCAAAATGTAATCAACCTATGGTATTCATGGTTGTAGAGGTCATCAAGAAACAGTATGGGCACATTTTAAAAGTTACAGAATAACACTATTAACATGGTAGCTATGCAAGGCAAGACAATAAAGGAAACTAAATCTCGTTCTTCAGGGCCAAATCTGTGTTCATATATGCATGTGTCAATGGGCACAAGGACAAAATGTAATGCTTATAGCATAAGCTGATCTCTGCAAAGATCAGGAAAGATTTTTTTTCTCCAGCTTACAAGTTGACAAGGTGCATTATATTTATCTTGATCCTTGAACAACAGGCCTGTCCTGTTGTCAGTCCAAACTATCCGAAGTTTTTCCCTGCTCAAATGACTTTCTTAATGACCCATAAGTAGGAGCTGTGACATGTCATAAGTTATGAAAACATGATATCACTATAATGAACAAAGAAAAACTGGGATTAATTGGTTTGAAGAGGCCCTCTTTTTGGCTGTTTCTAATATAGCTCAACTCTGCAAGGTTTCCTTTAAAAAATGTTGTTAGGACAATAAGAATAAAAAAATAAACAAAGCAACTACTCGGTAAATATTTTGAACTGAGGAAATACCCTGGCAAACCCATGCTATGCAGAATGAAATATTTAAATTAACTTCTGCCAGTGAACAAAAATACCAGACTGTTTTAAAAATATAGTTCTGCAAGAGACAAGTGGGTTAAAATCCTTTGGCACTAGGAACTGGATTTTCCAATGAGATGTGCCGATGTGTTTCCATTAACACTAAGAGCTTAACATACAAATATGCTGACTATAGGTGTTTCAGTGTCAGTAGCAAAAGAAACAAAACTTGGATTGGCTTGCTTAAAGAAACTGTAAGACAGTTAATTGGGTGTGTGAAGTGCCAGAAACACCGATTAATTCATACACCAGAGTAAAGTAAATTTAGCTTCCTTAAAATCATTAATCAAACTTTGAAATAGCACTGGTCAAAACAGCTCGCAAGAAATTTGTCAGCTAAACTAGTCAGATTCAATGACCATATAAAAATAGTTACTATGTAATGCTCTTTAAAATACTTAAAGAATATTCCCAAACAAATAAAACTTTTAAACTAGAGTTAGGGATGTAAATTCATAAATGACAAACTTTTATTGTGGCATTAGTTATTAAAACGCAGACTTTATGGTTCTGCAAACATGGTTAACTTTCAGAGAGGTAGCCGTGTTAGTCTGGATCTGTAAAAAGCGACAAAGAGTCCTGTGGCACTTTATAGACTAACAGACGTATTGGAGCATAAGCTTTCGTGGGTGAATACCCACTTCGTCAGACGCATGCGTCAATACTTCTGCATGCCTTTGACGAAGTGGGTATTCACCCACGAAAGCTTATGCTCCAATACTTGTGTTAGTCTATAAGGTGCCACAGGACTCTTTGTCGCATGGTTAACTTTGATCCTGAGTAATGCCCATTCTATTAATTAAAAGCCCCATTACTTCCAATCACTATACCTCATCTACATTTTAACAGTCAGCAAAAAACCTTAATGTTTTTGTACATGTAGTTTTAAAAGAATCCCACTCACCTCACACCCAAACCACCAAGAAAAGACATACCAACATCCCACTTCATCCATACACAATGGAAAACCAGCTAAGTATTTATCATTCCACTCTGAGCCAAATAACTTCATCCACCTGTATATACAAATTAAAACTCCCCAGCATATCTACTTTATTCATCCTTCCCACACGGCTAGAAGAACTTAACCTCTAGTAACAGACCTAATGGATATTATCTGCTCTTCTTTATATAAATTGATGATGACAGAGTACCACAATCACTGAGACAAACCTTTGGAGGATATTTTTATCTATTGTATTTTACCATGGCAAGCACAGTAGAAGTAAATATTTAAAATTACACCCAAAACTTTTACAGGAACTGCTGGTGCAACACTACAGTAGGTTCAATAGATATTCTATTTTATTCAGAATTAAATAATTTATTCCATAAGAAATGGTTTTATACTGTACCTCATTGGTCAATCTATCTATCCTGTACAAGCTGGGATGTATCATTTTCATCAGATGAACAAGAGGCTGACTCTTTATCTGGCACATGGCATATATACGATCATCCAAGCGTGTGCTAGTGCCAGTTCTAAATGCTTTCTGTAAGAAAGTATGTTGACATTAGGCATCTTTTATATGTTTTGTATTGCTTTTAAACAAATCAGAGGTAAAATGTTGGTTTGGCACTGGCCAAAAAAAAAAAAAAAAATCCTGTTATGAATCTCTCAGATATACAGTTGGCAAAAACTTACTTAATTTTTCAAAACGAAATATTGGCATTAAAATATTCTAAAATATCCAACAAATCAAGTTTAACCTGAATGGCAAATTTGATGCATTTTAAATCCAATCATCTTTCCTCTGCTTATGAAGAGGATGACAACGACCAAAAGGAAGATTGTTTTCCCCATTTAGCATGATATGATATTTTGTTGCTTCCATCATTTTCCTTACCTTTATCCATGACAACTATTATGGTTGTGGAACTTATTGCCACAACATATCAATGAGGCTCAGATCTTAGTAGGAGTCAAAAAAAAGAATTAAATGTTTACTTGGATAACAAGATTATATCCAAATTTACAGTAGTAAAGATTAAAAAATAACCAAAAGTTTTGGAAGGGACATAAATCCTCATGTTTCTAGACACAAACCAGCCTCTACCAAATGGGGATTAGAAATACTTTCCTTGAGGACAGGTTAATCCATAAACTGTCTTCTGCACAATTTCTTGCAACTTTCTTTGAAGCAGTTGGCATTGGCCACTGTTAGAGACAGGACATTGGACTAAATGGAATGGTTTGATCCAGTAGGGCAATGCCCATGTTCAATCAGAAGTCTCTGTAACAATAGAGTCAGACCTTACTGGATCTGTATCTTTTCTGCTCCAACATGAATTTAAAGTAAAGTATTCTAATTCTTTGGTCTGTCATGTTTCTCAAATATTTCCACTGTCCTTTCTGTACCCCACTGGGCTTCTAAATGAGAAAGAAAATATTTTTCTGTTAATCTCCCCAGCTGCTGTTACTTTTAAAGCAATGTCATCTATGTGTCTTTGTGCTAAAATATCCAATTTTGTTGCTCTTGTTTGTTAAGTCTTCCAGGGTACCCTTAATCACTGTCCTATGTTGATCCTGGGCTATCTGTGAGCCTCAAAGTAGATAAAAGTTTATGAGCCTCTGATTTGAAGAAATTCCACTTTACTATTTAATTTTAATTTTAGACAGAGACCTTTTGTTTGGAAAATGTTGTACAGGCTATGCAAGCTTTAAATATGAACATCTTTCATCTTAAGCCAAGATCTGTTTTTGGGATCAGGGCCCGAGGAAAGTGCTCTTTCTACCTCCACCCTTTAAATAAGATTTTGCTTTTATTTTAAAATGAAAAACTTTCAAAAGTAAACATTTTAAAGTGTTTGTAAACCTAGTGCTATATTAAGCATTTCTTTGACGTGAAACCCTACTTAACAAATACATAGTGTTAACTTGCATCATCAGTTTCTCATTTAATCACACGCGAGACTGACATCTGATGTTACCCATTTCTCTTTAGAGATCTCAGGTATTGGTCACACATGTTTGAGAGTATTTAGTTTATTTGCTTGAAATTGAGAAAAAAGAAATAAATTGCTTCTAGACAGAATTTCAAGCAAGACTGATTCAATCCCAAATTTTAGAAATGTTAATGGTTACAACATTGATTTTCTAATTTTTGTTATGAAATGAAAGTGTAAACAAAATCGATATGAAGTTCACCGGACCCTCGCTAGAACACGCCTCTATATAGCACGAATTCGCATATAACGCGGTTGCGGCCATGGATCCCTGAAAATTTTAGTCAGGAACTGATGACATATCATTAGCTACATCTTTTTCATGCAAATGAACTCTTCAACAATTTATGTACAAGGATACTTTCTTCAAAAATAAAGTGGATAGCTCACAATAATTTAACAAAAGGGTCTACATCAAAAGGGGAAAGAAGCTAGACTATGAATCAATGTTTACAGCCTGCCTTAAAGCTGAAGACTTAAAGAAAAACACTGCTTTGTATTTGATGCCCAACACGAACAACACTATATTATAAAGTACCTGTTTGAGAAGAGCCAAAACATATAAAGGAAACAGTCTGAGGGAATTTGGTGCTATCAGTGAGGATTGCTGCAGGTTTGAGGCAGTTGAGATATATGCTGACAGTGAATCTACCACAGCATTCACTAAGGCATCTCTTGCATCTGAAAGACTTGATGAAACTGACCGATCCACAGCTGCAGAATTAAAAGGAGACAAATAAATAAAAGCCTTAATTGCTGAATCTTATTGGGGAAATAGAGAATAATTAAGAACAGAGCTATGGTGACCAGATGTCCTGATTTTATAGGGACAGTCCCGATATTTGAGGCGTTTTCTTATATAGAAGCCTATTACCCCCCACCCCCGTCCCGATTTTTCACACTTGCTGTCTGGTCACCCTACAGAGCAATTATTCCCCCGTTATGTGCCAGCTTTGACATTGTGATAAGAAAAAGAATATTGATTCAGAAGCAGTCAATAGAAAAAAAGAACACTCTGTGCTAAATGACAATGGTAAGGAAGTGGCAAACAGCTGATGGTCATTGCTTCTGGGTGAAAGGAAAAAATGAAGATGTCTGTCAAAAACAAAGGCATGACAACTGTTTTCTAATACACCATACATTAAGTTTCAAGCTTTGGAAGACTGCCATCGTAGGTCTCATTCCACTTTAAAAAGGGACTAATGCCAACTTCAGCAGAAGCTTCTCCCTTTATCCTCTGCAGTTTGGACCAAATGTCTTTGAATGAGAAATCTGAGAAATGTTTATCTTTTCTGTTTATTTTTAAAGGCTATCTGCACTTCAAATGCTCCTCGATATTCCCATTTACTGCATATTACAGGTTTCAATTTTTAGTCACATTTTGTACTCAGAAATCTTTCATAATTCTAAAAATCAAATTACACAACCAGAAAGAGTTTTAGGATCCTTATGACTCAGAGCCCTTAGCCTCCTAAGGGCCTGTCTACACTTAAAATGCAAAAGCAGTCCAGCTGTGCCAGAAAAGGCCAGACAGAGGCGCAAACTGGAGAACAGGGAGGGGAGGGGCTGTGAGGGAGGATTAGGGAGAATAGGAGGGAGAAGCAGATCGCAATGCCTGGAGTGGGGAGCTGAGTCTAGTTAGCCCACAGTACAGGGAGTTTTGTAGGTCAAGGCAAAACATGGGACTATTGGGAGGTCTGCTTTTGTAGTAAGAGAAATGTTGATCTGTTTTGCTGAAGCAGCTAGAGTTAAACTTTTCCTTGATTGCAATGCCAGGGCCGTAAATATGTTTTGGTTGTAGGAAGCCATCTACAGACTGAATGTGAATTTAGCATCTATAAAAGTGAAATGCTATTAGCTTCTCCCAATACAATTTGTTTAGTAGACCATTAGTATGAAACACAGTACATACTACAGCAGGGTAATCAATAGACCAGGGGTCGGCAACCTTTCAGAAGTGGTGTGCCAAGTCTTCATTTATTCACTGTAATTTAAGGTTTCACATGCCAGTAATACATTTTAACGTTTTTAGAAGGTCTCTCTCTATAAGTCTATATTATATATATATATATATTGTTGTATGTAAAGTAAATAAGGTTTTTACAATGTTTAAGAAGCTTCATTTAAAATTAAATTAAAATGCAGATCTTAACAGTTTAGTGTGATCCTTGCCCTTGCTTTTCCTTGCTGAGTTTTCCAATGTCTGGCACGTATTTGGATACTTTAAGCTGCACACAGGCTTCTGAATGATCAGTTGTTAACCTCTCCGAACACTGGTGGAGCTGGGCCCCCAGGCCCTGAATATTCCTGGAGCCCGGGCACCATGGGCCCATACAACTCACTGCCCCTGCCTTCCTCTGCTACAGGGTTCCTGTGTGACCTTGGGCCAGTCACTCAGCCTGTTTAGATATGTCTGCGCTGCTATAAATGGCCAGCAGCTGGCTCTAGCTTGCAGGGCTGAAAAGAATGATGTAGATGCTCAGGCTCTGAGATCCCAGAAAAGGTCTCGCAGCATCTACATTGCTAATTTTAGCCCTGCAAGCCTCAGTCAGCTGACTCAGGCTGAGACTTGGTGCAGTGAGTTTTTTTTATCATAGTGTAGATGTCTCCTTTGTGCCTTAGTTTTCCCTCTGTACAATGGGAACAACTGCCCTGCCCCATATGGCTGCTGGGAGGGTAAGTGTCTTAAAAATAGTGAATTGCTCAGCTACTGCAGTGATGGGGGCCAGATAAGCCAGAGAGTCCAGGGCCGGAGAGGACCACCAGCTTATTTAGCCTCGTCTCCTGCATGTCATAAGTCATCAGCAACTGAAATTAGACCAGGTGTTACAGCCAAAGCTACAAGACTGCACAGTGCACTGCAAAAAACAGAAAGACATTTACAGATGGAACCCCAGGCCGGCAGCAGAGTGCCACTGAAAATCAGCTCACATGCTGCCTTTGGCATGCGTGCCATAGGTTGCTGACCCCTGCAATAGATGGACTGTGGCCAAATCTGAACTGCCACACACTTTTGAACAGACCCCAAAATCTATTTACTTACTACTATTGTTATTTTTTTAAATGATTTTCCCTGGAGTCTGGACCTTGACAAGAAATGTGGACCTCGACAAAAAAAATAACTGACTACCTCTATACTACAGGGTCACACTTTGTTTCTTCTGTAGGCCAAGCTATACACCCCGCAGTGAGAGAGAGCAGCATATGAAGCTGCTGCCTGCAATGTGTAGACAGCAGCATGGGATGCCTTCAGCAATTTGGTATAGTGAGGGACCATGAGAACTGGAGGGAAGCAGAGAGTGAGTTATGGGGCTTATGGATACCTCTCCAGCCCTTGCACTAAGAGCTCCCTTGTTCTTCACACTTCAGAAACTGAACCTGGGCTCCCTCCTCCACTCCCCACCCCTTTCTGGATCCCTGCTTCCCCCATCATCACTTCATCCTTCCAGCTGCTTCTGCCTCCCTCTCTGGATCCCCACTTTCTGTTCAGCATGCCACACAATAGCCCTCTCTCTAGGGCTCTCATTTCTGTTAGACTAGGTCTACAATAGCAACCCTTCACCCATATAGGAATACCAGTATGCTATACTGGCAAAACACACCTAGGGTGGACGCAGCTATACCAGCTTTGTACCAGTATAATAAAGTCACTCCCTGAAAGGAACAAAAAAAGCTATACTGGTAAAAGTGCAGTTTTGCTGGTATAGCTGTGTCCACACTAGGGGCTTCTGCTGCACACTTATTTGCACTCCTGACCAACAGAACTATAGACTAGCAGAAGTCAGTAGTATAGACGTGGCACTAGCCTAGACTCCAGGATACAGTCAATCTCCCCAGACAGCAAGTTATGCTGCTGCTGCTGATATCTATGGACAGCAGCACCAGAGATCTCCGGGCACCAGAGATCACCATCAGTCTGCTACACAAGGCAATCTGGGGGCCACAGTTTTTCTCTGAATCAAGTTTTTTCCAATTTTCACCAATAAGGTTCTACCCACTGATGCCTAGAACATTCCCTGACATTTTGGAAGTGACTAAATAGTTATGTTACATACAGACAGACAGACAAATAGCAGGAGGGTGAACATAAGCCAGAAAGCATTAGTTATCCAACATCACCCTGGCAAAGTGAAGACACCATAATAAATCTACAATACATTATGTAACAATAATAAAACTATAACATAATTATAATATACGTATCATTAAAGGCTAGGGCCTGATTTTCAGAAACACTGAACACCCACAACTCCAAATGAAGTAAATGGGAAGAGATTCTCACTTTCATTCCTCAGGAAAAATGTGTGCAGCCTACCAAAGTCACTGAACATTCTAATGACAGCAGACACTCTGCTGGGAATGCCTGGGAGCTGCCAGTGCAGATGTGGTGGAAGACGGAGAGAGAACCAGGCTGGGCTTCCTACAGTGAAAACTCCTCCTCTTTTCTTGGACCCAGCGTATGGGCCCAGCCCCACAGGGCACCATACAAAGCCAGAGCTACCCCAGTTGCCAAGGGGAGGAACAGTCAAGTCAGTCTCCCCCTAACCCTGCTCCTGGGGTACCACATGGGCAAGAGCCTCCCACTTCCACAGATAAGGAAGAGAATACCAAATTGGGCTGCTCCTTACTGCCCTCTGGACCCAGCATATGGACCCAGCAACCAACCCTCCATTGGGATAACAGCCTTCTTCTGCTGTCAGCTCACGTAGTTAATCTGTAAGTCAAGCAGCAATGCTAAAGGTTCAGGGTACAAGCCCTGATGATGACAATATTACCGCCGTACAAAACATACATAACAAAATTGGTTTTTACCTTTGTCCTTGAAAACACTAGGAAGCTACATTAAAAGAACATTTTGCTGAAGGACTCAAAAATAAGGACATGTCAGATGTACAGCTAGCTATGCATCCTTAATTTGATTCTCTGGTATGTATGCGTTATTATCTCATACTATTTCTTCCTCACGCATCCCTGCCTCACTCAGTGCACAGTTTGGATGTACACTGGGCCAAATTAAGGTTGCGCGGGAATACATAAATCTGGCAATTCTTAACTGATGTTATTTTAATGTAGTTTTTTATGTAGTATGCTAGGGTGTCGCACACTTCGTAGCTTCTGTAAACTACATTCCACCCACTAGCGCTGTTGCCATCCTCCCGTCCCCTCCTTTCAGGGACTCCCTGGAAATCCACCCAATCTCCCCTTTGCCAGGGGTTCTGTGCGCCCCCTCCTTATATACCAGGGTCCGTATTCTCACCCCAGGACAGGGGCTCATGCACTCCCTATTGCCCCCATTCCAAGGTCCTCCATTCTCCTGCAATGGCTGCGGCTCTGTGTAAGCCCCAATTTCCCTCTTTCTCACCCACCCACCACAAACAAGCATCCCCCCCGCCAGACATTCTATGTGCACCCCACTCCCTTCAGCCCTTGACCAAGGTCTCCTATTCTGCCCCTACTCCCACCATCCCCCCAATGCTAAGGGCTCTGTGCCCTCCCTCATCACCCCATAACAGGGTCCACCCCAATTCCCCTCCCTCATGCCAGGGGATATGTGCACACCCCCATTCCATCCGTGCTTGTTCCTCTCCCCACTTATTATTTGTTCGGGATACAAGTCATTTAGAGTGTCAACATATTGAACTCTTTTGGGAAGATGAACAGAGATGAGATCAGAATACTGTTATGCAGGAAGGTGTTAGGGCTACTATCAACCAGTTTGATCTAGACAATTGCAGAGGTGTTTGAAACTCTAGCTGTGCTAAACAGATGGCAAGGGCTCCATGCGTCATCCTTTTCTCCCAAAATCGGTTCTGGCTACCGATGCCTAAAACATTCCCTAGAATATGAGAATTGATCAGATGCAGCATTCAAAAGTTATTGTGTTACATATGAACACAGATGTGCCATCAAGTTGTGCATAAGGGGCCTTTGCAAACCTGGCCAATTACATATTTGATCACCTATTGCCATACTCACCCATGTTTGCTAAGAGGCAGACAGCTGCTTGTACATCTGCTCCTGCATACACATCAGCCAGTGAAGTGACGACGGGCAAGCAAAGTGTGTGCACTCGAATTCTCCGTTCACCTATACCAAAATGATGAATAAATTAATAATGCAATATCCACAGATAGGAAAGAGGCAATTGATATTGTTTACTGCATTCCTTCTCTCATCCCAGACTCCTTTGCTCCACTGGTGGCATCAGTCCTGATGCCCACAATTGTTCTTTCTCCCATCCCATCTATGAAATCTTTTACATGCTGTCTACTATGCATGAAATCTCCTAATCCGACTTCATAAAACTACCACCATCTTTACATTCAAATCCTCCCTAGAAAACTTACTTTCATAATGCAATGTCAAAGTTGAGCTCATAACTATTTCTGGTAAATAACTTTGGTTTATAAACTAGATCTTCCAGAGGTGCCTATGTATATTCCCACTCCTGGAATCCAAGATGCCTGCACCACAAGGTTTTGGAACCTTCAGAAAACTTTGCTCTTTAGGTCTTCACAAGCAATTTACATTCACACCGGTCCTTTGGATCTCATCAATGGTAATATACAGAGGCTCCCGAAGAAGAGATTTAGGACACACTCCAGAGGAAGGAGCAACTTATTTTCTCTATATCTGTCTTTTAAACCATACGGTCTTTGTGGCAGGGACAGATTCTGCCACCTGTACTCAAATTTAGTACCCAATTCCACAAGAAGCTCAACTGACTTCAATGGGCCTATTCACAGAGTAAAAATGCCAGTATTCAGCTCTTGGTGAACTATACAGTGGCAGGCACATTATTGGTGATAAATAATAATAATATAATTGTAAATTAATTTTCACTTCCTGAGATTAAATTTTGTTTTACCTGAATTAGATTTAATATGGAAAATTTTTTTTAATTTGCAACAAAGTTTACAGCCTCTGATCCTGGAAAGACTTATATGTGTGCTTAACTGTACATGCTGAAGTAGTACCACTGACTTCAACAGGGAGTTGAAGTGCATAAAGTTAAGCATGTGTGTGAGACTTTGCAGGATTGGTTCCTATATGAGTACAGATCTATTAAGACATTTCAAGCTTAGCATAAAAATGTCAAAAGTATTAATTAGGCTGTCTTGGTCAGGACCAGCTCCAGCTTTTTTGCTGCCCCAAGCGGCAAAGGGGGAAAAAAAAAAAAAAAAAAAAAGGAAAACCCAATTGAGCGGCCGCCGAAGTGCCACCGAAGAGGAAGAGGGAGTGCCGCCGCAGACCCGGATGTGCTGCCCCAACAACGGACGGAATGCCGCCCCTTTCTATAGGCCACCCCAGCCACCTGCTTCCTTCGCTGGTGCCAGCCCTGGTAGTAAGACAATGCACTGTCATGAGCAAGAAAGAAATCTGTACTCAATTTGATGGTTCCATTAAGAACATGACCAATTGGCCTCTGCATGAATCATTAACTAGCAAGAGCATTTATTTCAGTGCAAGATGAACTGCCTTAAAACAGAAAATAAATCGCAACAAGACAAGAAAGAGAAATCAAGAAATAATGGGAGGGAAGATACCTAAGAGGTCACAGAATTAAGTATAGAAATAAATACTGCTGCTTCAAAAATATCAGCTGGATTTATTTTGAGGAGAAATAAGGCAATAAATTGTTGGTTGTTTTCCAGTTACCTTTGCTGGAAGTATACAAAAGAGCAGTCTGAAAACACACCAGAGATGTATCTGTTAGACTTTCCTCAATGGACATCTGTACTGCAAATCCAGCATCAGGATTGACATTGGCAAGTGACAGCAAGTCAGTAGATCGCACAAAAAAATTTCCATGGAAAGTATGTATTGAAAGACCTAGAAGCAGATGAAATAATTTAAAATATGGATAGCAGCAACATGAAAAACCTAACTTCCATAATTAGATCTTTTTAAAAACCAAAAGTCTCCAATTTTATTTCAAAAAGGGTAATGAAAGTTAATTTTTCTAAATACTAATGCAAATTCATCAATGACTGCATAACTACAGTATATAATGGTAAGAAACTTAAGGATAATCTCATAAAATTCATGTTTACATCCATTTTTGAGTACTCTTTATAAACAAACTACTGCCCTGACCTCAAACATTTAAACTTGAAGTGATGGACTATAAGAAAAAAATTAGACTCTAATCTCGCAAATGATTAACTTCAAGCAGCTCATGGAACTATTCTCATGCTTGAAGTTAATCACATAAGTGGATGCTGCAGCAAGACCTAAGTCTGTATATTTACTTTTTGTATTAACATTTGCTCTAACTTTCTACTACATGCCTTCTCCAAAATATAACTTGTTGCAGTATCCCCACCTTGCTTTTGTTTTTTCTTTTCTAAAGGTTCTTTGACGCTCCCTCCCTATTCCTGTCCCACCTCCTCCTAGCCGTGCCAAAGCTTCTGGAAAAGTTGAGGGTGGATGAGTGAGCATCTCCCTAGAATTGATTTGTGATGGAGCTCCACTCCTAAGGAGATAGCTCAGAGCTGGCAGAAGAACCACTTTAGATGCTCAGTCTAAGAGGTGACACTGTATGGAAAGGTACAGAAGATGATGGTCAAAACCAAAACGGATGCTGCCAGACATTTAAAAAAATGCATAGATCAGTGTCCACAAGAATCAAGTCACAAGTAACGCCAATTTGGTCAGAGAAAATTACAATCAGAGTTATAAATGCAATTAACACTTCAAGCAAAGACAAATACCACCAGTGAAATAAATAACAGGAGATTATTTTTGGCCGTAAAGGCTGATGCATACTTTGACTATGCTAAGATGTTGAACTTACAAGTCTGTATAGCTAAAGAAGAAATCATAAGACCCGCTTCTTATAAAACTGTGCACCATGTCTCTCGTCATTTAATTTTAAAAAGGGATGGTCTAGGTATATTAGAGACTAGCACTCAATTAATGAATTAAATGTGTCTGCACATACTAAGTACCAGAACTATTAGAATATTTTTTTTACACTGCGTAAGCAAAAATATTGTATAAGTTTTGCTGTTCTCCTGCTTTTACAGTTAATTAGTAATGAAATCTGACTGAAGCAGAGCAAGAAGAAAGGAATGTATATCACAGCAATAAACTACTTACCATGCATTTAGAAACCAGTCACTTATGAGAATCATTCAAAAACAGGACATACATCACCAAGTTCAGTAAAATAAATTACATAAAATCAAAGTGTTCCTAATTTTAACACACTGGAATTTAACATTAGTTACAAATGTTCACTGAGCATTTTGTAAATTTCTACAGAATCACACAGTAGTTTTGAACCTTCATTCTAACTACTACTCCACAGATATAAACCATGATATAGCAGATCATTTTGAATTATAGGACATAGTATATAATGTACTCAACTGATGCATAAATAGGTCAATTAGGGCAGTGGAGAGTCTCATTTACATAACAAGTGAGCCTCCGCAGAACATCACTTCCATAATTTTTTAAGTTAGAAAAACATCAGAGTTAAGTCATTGCATTCATTTAACAACATAGACAAATGGCTATGCCTTGGGACGGCATTACTAATTCCAGACAAATTAAGGAGCCTAACCTCATAGTCTCTAAAGGTTACAGTTTTAAACCTATATATTCAGAATATTAGACACTTTGCATAGTAATGGGTAGGCAAAGTGGGATTTAATTTCTTCTTGACTCATGTAGATGATTCCGATGCCCTAATTAAACTTTTGATGGCACTAACAAGTTAGTTAATTTATCGAAGGCTGTACCTGTCCTAGTTAGACAACAGAAATGTTACATTTAGTTGCACATCCTGTGCACCACCACATTTTTGATTAAGCAGGATGAACTGTACTTTTCATATCAATTATCAACATATGGGCTGGAGAATTCAACTGTATACAATACCTAGAAAGAGATTAAAATTAATGTACCTTTCGTTTTAAGTTATGAACAAGTGTGACATTAGGAATCAATGGCCAATTTTTGCAAGCAAAATTTCTCCATTCAGAGCATCTCAAACGTATTCAATTGACACTTTAGGCAAAATTCACCCCAGCGTGAAAGGCTCATGCAAGGTTATCAATAATATTTAAGATTTGTGATAGGCAACAAGGGTTGTGAAGGCATCAGCTGCATCAGAGGAAGAGGACAGGGCTGTTCATCCCTGAATGCAATGCAAGGTAGATTTTATTTTGGTTCAAATAACCCAGAGCAAAAGGCGGTGATGGGACAGGAGAAACCATCGGATCTATAATTCATCATGTTATCTTAAAAAAACTTCTTCCATAGTACTGATGGTGGACAGCAAAACCTTTAGCAACTTTTTAGTGATAATATAAACATTGACCGGAAGAAAGCTGTACTTTTTTCTCAGATACAACTTCTCTTGCCTGGGAAACCTGAGGCCTAAGATTTTGGTTGTTCCAGTAGAATTACCTAATATGTGTAAAACTTATCATTTGAGTATGCTGTGCAGAAAGTTATAGTAGCTACTGTAAGTTTCTTCCTAGCAAATTGCAATGTAGACACAGCGGATCATGTCTGAGGTATTGCATTCAAACAGGATTTTCCTTCTGATTTTTTTTCAGGGCATGAAAAAGGTCTTAAATGTGAGCCACTATTCTAGCTGATATAAAACAAGAAAATGCATAGGTTATATATTTTATCCTAAGGTTTTTAAAGAGAGCCAAAGTACAAATGCTTAATGATGTACGTACTGTATTTAAAAATAGTAAAAAGCTGGCAGCTCACACACCAGTGTTCTCAAATGAGCCTTTTAAAAAGTGAAATACATTTTGCCTCACTTTACCTCAATTATCTACTGCAGGCAATCCCTAGCTTAATATATAATCTGAAACGTCTTGTAAAAACAATTCCAAGATGTAAGCCATACCTTTTGTACATCTTATTCTCATGACTGCCTCAAATCCAATCTTCCTTGTAAGGTATCTTTTAAGGTCTTTTTGCAGTTTTTCTGCTTGAGCAGGATTGTGGCTATGATGGAAAGATGGATAATAATAGATGCATCCAGCAGAATACTTGGACATACAAGCTTTTGAGGAGAAAGAGAAATGGTTAATATTTATATATGAATAGGTGTAATACAATTGATTTATAAGTTGATTTTTGTTTTTTAAAGAAATATAATCGTTTAGCACATGAAGGAAAAAAATTAAACTGGAATTTAAGCCTTAAGTAGCTAGTCCATAGGGTTTTTGAAGAGCAAGTAAAGGGTGCTATAATGGAGAAGGGGCTTACAACCACTAGTCACCTGGTTAGGTTAGGACACCTGAACAGAGTAAGGCCTGTTCCAATTTGCTGGAATCCCTATTATATTTTCCTGATTTGAACCATCTCTGTTACTGCCAGTTCCCAACTTCTTACTCAGGCCAAGAACCAGGAAGGGGACAGTGAGTCATCTTAGCCACTATACATACATACATACATACATACACACACACACACAGTCTCTCTCTCTCTCTCTCTCTATATATATATATATACACACACACACACACACACACACACACAAGTAAATAAGCATTTTAATGTTGTACAGTTCACAATGTGGCATGCAATATTCATGTAGACATAACTGATTTCAGGTGTGCAGTAGTAACATGTTTTGGTTTAACATTTAGGAAACTAGATGAGAATACTTTTCTTCCATGTTCTACACTGATCATTAATAAACTTGTCTTCAGTTACTCTCTCTCTCATTCCTCTAGTTGTTTTCTTTTCTGAACATAACAAGACTATCTTCTATCTCCTGCAATGGCAGAGCACCAGAATATAAGCTGACTCTCACACCACTAGCCTGCCCTCTTTGTTCTTTCCTATTGGTTTCCATGTCAGTTCCTCCACAGCAGAAGAGGAATATTTAGGGAAGTGCTAAAATACCCATGTACACAATTTAAGGGCTCCTGAAGGAGTTTTGATTTTAATGTGAGTTTAAAGCACAAATTGTGGAAGCAAGTAAAAAGACAAATTAGCATTTCTTACCTAGAGAAGCCAGGTCAGAATACTGAGAACTTAAGAGGAACAAATCCACAGCCGTTTGCTGTCCTGAACAGTCCAGTGCCAACTTTTTGTAAAAATCTGTCGCTGGGCCAAGATGCTGTACAACCTTTAGTAAAAGAAATTATACAGCAAAGAGTACAAGTTGGGAGCATACTACCATGGGCACAATAAATGTGTTATTACATAGAAACAGTATAAAAGATAAAAGTACAATATTTAGTATTTTCTTATAATAATCATTTGTAGTTGCTTACTAACTTTTGTAGAAAAGTATTTTTTTTTTTTCCTACTCTGCACCTCCTGTTAGTTTACATGCATAATCTTCCTTTCAGGAAAACATATGTTCAAATACAAATAAATGTTCTAACAATGTGCTGTTTAAACTACAGCACACTCATGGGATTTCTAAAATAAAGTGACAAAATATTAAGATAAGAACTGATGTTTCAGAATCCTTGCTGGTTTGGCAAAGATGTCCACTGTGGTTCAAATGAAATGAAATCATAGACTATCAAGGTTTGAAGGGACCTCAGGAGATCATCTAGTCCAACCCCCTGCTCAAAGCAGGACCAATCCCCAGACAGATTTTTGCCCCAGATCCCTAAATGGCCCCCTCAAGGATTGAACTCACAACCCTGGGTTTAGCAGGCCAATGCTCAAGCCACTGAGCTATCCCTCCCCCTAAGCCCCTGTCTGATGGAGACAGTTAAAATAAAAAGCACTTGTGGTATTATTCTTTCAGCACTGTTTGACTATCAGTTTGACTCTGGACTAAGGAAGATGGAACAATCTGCTCACTTGCCTCAAAGACAGAGGAATAGTGCATAAAATGTTTGTAATTAAATTCTTATTAGACTAACAGATGTGCTGAAGAGATATTTAAAAACTAGCAAGCTGCAACAGTAAACAAACACAAAAGGTGGCTTGTAAAACTAGATTAGAAAATCACTGCAAGTTTTTAGTTTCAATAATAATAAATGATCCATCGAAAAAAGTTAATAGTACCTTTGTGCTTGATCTTTGATTGGGATCTTCTCTGGAATGCAAGAGCCCTGCACCCAAGGATGGTAACTGTGACTGAAACACAGATATGCGGCCACCTGTTGGAGACATCAATTTAAAGGCAGCCTGAAGTGCAGGACCCAATGCGCTGTGTGTTTCTCTTGTATTGATGAACATAGTTGGTAGTGCATTCAATAAATCTTTTATCAGCTGCAAAACAGATTGAAAGGTATTATTGACAAAATAGGGATGTAATTTCTCAGAAGCTATACTGGCATGGCATGAGCACCTGGTGCTGAATATTTCAGCTTATCTTAAACACATATTGTATGGAAAATGTAGTTTTTTAAATGGAATAATAAAATAGCAAAACAGGATTTCAACTGTACACTACAATACTATCATGAATTCCAGCAAAATTAAAATGTTGGATTTAAGCATATATAGAGGATATAGACTTGAAATCAATGGAATTTAAACTGCAGACTACATAAATATATTTTTAAAATGTTTATTTTAGCCATGAAATGTAATAGTACTTTTTTGATCAATCATACCTCTTTGCTTTCATGAAGATTTACAAGTAAGCTGTCAGGTGTAGGTAAGAAAACATCTATGGAGGGAAAAATACAAATTTCATTAAAGAATAAAAATACATTACAAACACCACAAAATACTAACTCTGTGGCACTGTAAAAAAAAAAAAAAAAAAAAGGATTGAATAAACCTTGTTTTTTTCCCCGGTTGTATATACAAAATGTATTTTATACAAAGACTGCTTTGTATCAGTGCCAGTATCATTAACATCAGAGTTTCATTTTTCAGATCCAAGCATTTTGCAATTTATTTTCGAAGTAAACTTATTTTAACTGATCACTATAATACGCTGCTATGCATATTCATCATATTTAAGCAGATTTTAATCTGTCCTTAAAAATGTGAAATAAAAACTCTTGAATATTTTTGATTCCTTTTCTTCTTGTTACTTACCATCAATATCTGAGACAATCAGCATTTGAGGCTGTGATAAACCTTCCTGCAAGTTGTAGAACTGAACAGTGCTGTCAAATGTTATGAATCCTATTCTTGTTCTCGAATCTCCAGGCAGCCTTAAGATTTAAAAAAAAAAAATTAAAGACAAAGCCAAAAATCCAGATTCTCAGATACACATCTGCAGCTTCCACTTATGTTAAAGGAAACCATGCTTGTGTATTTGAGACAAAACTGGGCCCTAATTGCTTAGGCCAGGTCTATAGTAGAAAGTATACTGGCATAGATGTGTCAGTTAGATGTATGAAAAGGTCACATCTCTAACTGACGTGGTATGCCAGGTACAGCCCTAGTGTAGATGCAATTATGATGGCCAGTATAGCTTATTCCATTTGGGGAAGTGGGCTAAGCTATACTGGCAACAGAATTCTTTTCTGGCAGAAGCTGCATCTCCATTAGGAGAGTTTGCCAGTATAGCTAGACACAAGGTCTTAGTGTCATAGTTCATTTTTCTAAATGTAGTTAAAAATACTTTTAGCATGAATAACCTAAGACAGAATGAATTTACTTATTTTAGACAGTTATGAGAGGAGGTTACTTACCTATCACTGGAGGTTCTTCGAGATGTGTGGTCCTTATCTGTTTTCCACTGAGGGTTTACGCATGCGCACCATGTGTCCTGAGATGGAGAATTTGAAAGTAATAGTGTGTGTTGGTCCACGCATGTGCCCTTGCCTCATGGTTTCGGACGGGGTGATAAACGGTGGGGCAGACTGACCGTGTATCCAGTTCCTACTCCACTGCAAATCGCACAGATCCACAGCAGAGGGGAAGCAGGGTGGGAAGTGGAATACAGATAGGGACCACATATCTCGAGGAACCTCCAGTTACAGGTAAGTAACCTACTCTTCAAGTGATGGTTCCTACTGTATTCCACTGAGGATGATTAACAAGCAGTACTTAAGTCGTAGGAGGCTGCGAGGACATCCATGCCGAATGAGACATCCATCCAGAGTCCTACACCGAGGCATAATGCATAGCGAAGGTATGTACTGAACTCCACATGGCCGCTCTACATATGTCTTGAAAGTGGCACATCATGGAGGATGGCCATTGTTGAAGCCTGGGCTCTCGTGGAAGGGGTGCTGATCCCATCCTGTGGAGGCTGGATGGATGTCTATGTGATATGTCCTGCATATCGAGAGCTGTAAACTACATGCTTTCTCCATGCAAAACTTGGGTTTTGAAGTAAGTTGAATAGAACCCCATTCCTTGACAGTCCAGAGGAATCCGCTCTATTACACCTCTTGGTAGTAGGGAGTCCACCTCTAGGGCAAGGATGCTGTCAGGGGAGTGGTCCCTGAGGAGGATGAGGTAGCATGATGAACTCAATTGTATGGTCATAGTGGATGACATTTAGTGCTCACTTGTCTGTTGTTATTGCACTCCAACCTAGTAAGAAGAGTGCTACATGACCCCTGAAAGAGGTGGGGTGGTTGTATGGTAGCAGACGAGGTGGTTGGCAGCTCTCTAATGTTCCTCAAATATCTTTTTCTGAGAGGGTTGCATGTGTGATGAGGAAGGCTGTGAAGGTGGATCAGGAGGATGAGACTGTTGAGTCTTCTGGTGCTTGCATGGTGGTTTGTAAGGTCTCTGGTGGAAAATCTGGGAAGTCCTGTACCATTGTGAAGGTGGTAGAATTTACACTTGGGCACAGGTGGGTAGATACTCAGCGAACTATGTGTGGCGGAGATCGTCCGTTTTCTGATTAAATCGATGGGATCCATCAAAAGGGAGGTCCTCAATAATATTTTGTACCTCCCTGGGAAAAACCTAGGAATGAAATCAGGATTCCCTCCTCATGACAATGCCCATAGTCATCAAGTATGTTGAAGTATCTGCTGTGTTTATAACTGATTGACACGCTGTCCTTGCCACCAGTTTGCCTTCCTCCAAGATTGACTGGAACCAGGCCCAATCTTGTTGCAGCAGTTTTTCAGCAAAATCCCCGTTTGCTGTAGTTCAGGAAGTCTTATTTGGCAAGCAATGCTTGATAATTTGAAATCCTGAACTGAAGGTTAGCTGAGGAGACAACCTTGCATCCCAGAAGTTCCAACCATTTGCTCTCCTTATCAGTCGGAGTGAAGCATGGGTGCTGCTGTCTGGACTGCTCCGTTATGGCCTGTACCATAAGGGAATGCGAGGGCGGGGTGGTGGTGGTGAGAAAAGTAACTCAGACCCCTTAGCCAGTACAAACACAGTACAAACTGTTCGAGCTGTTTGCAGGATGGCATCGCTGACTAGCAGAGCAGCCCTACCCAGGATGAGTGAAGGATGTCCAGGAGTTAGTTGATGTTGCGTGACTTGTACCTCCTCCAGGTGGATGTGAAGTTCATCCACCACCCTACCCTTCTGGAATTACCCGAAGTCATCTGGTGGTTAGTGGGAAACCGAAGTCACTGCAGCAACATATGACTATGATGGAAAACGCTCCTGGCTCCAGCGATACCATCGGAACGAGACTCAGCGGTTCTTCATGACTGGCTCTGAGTGTCTACTCAAGGGCACTCTAGACGGGAGAGAGATGAAGTCTCCCATACGGAATGGGCAGGTTTCAAGGGTGGGTATTAGCACGATGGGTCCGGAGGTGCTGCAATGGGCCTGAGGATGTAGGGAACCAGTGACTCCTCTGCGCTTAGAGTGGAGGATACTGCAACAATGTAGACAGCATCTTTGGGTCCGCACAGTGGCAGTAAGGGATGGGCAATCCCTGCACTTCATCTGAATCCTCAGAGGACAAAAACTCAAACACTAGTTCCATCAGCGATACCGCTGGATCTGGTGGAAGCATGTAGGCCAGTGGAGGATGTGGTGAAGGATGCCTTGACTGCAGCATGTCCTGGATGGGAGATCTGGCCTCCCTCAGGTGGATGGTAGCAGAAGGTTCTCCCAGGGCAAAGCGTTCCTGGGGCTCTGGCACCTTTCCCAACACCCTGGTGCTAATGGTACTTTCCATAGTGGGAACCAATGCTGGAGTGGCAGACTTTCCTGGAGCGGGCGTGTCCCGTACCTTAAGGCATGCTGACACTGATGGCATGCGCGGCTCGGTACCTGGTATCTGTATGGTTTCTTGTCATGTTTATAAGTCTTGGAGCACACTGCCTCCCCGTGGCTGGAGATTGTGGAAGGAGCGTCCCCTTTCTTCACTTTGGAGGAAGACTTACTGCCATGCTCATGTGCATGCTTCCTTACCTCCTGACTAGGTCCCAGCATGGGGTCCATAGTGGTGGTACCACTGGAGCTGGACCTTGTCTCCGTAGCTGGAAGTGCACTCCTGGCTATCTCAGGCCAATGTACAGGGGTTTCCCCAGCCTGGATCTGAATGATGTCTCATGGTAACTTCCACAAGGTGCTTCTTGAGGCGGAGGGACCAGCCTTCTTGGGTACGGCTTGGGAAAGACTGGCAGATACAGCATCTGGATGTAGAGTGGTCTTCTCCCAAGCAATAGAGGCAGCGTTGATGTTCATCGCCGGCCGAGAAGGAAGGAGGCACATATTTTAAAGCCTGAGGTCTTCAGCATGGTCCAGTATTCGTGCATAGGTGTGGATGGTGGTGGTGTTTACATGTAAACAGATCCCCCAAAGTCCCAATTCTACTCTAAATAACTACTAAAACGATTAAAAACTATGTAAAAACAGTAAAACAGCAAAAGACTACGAAAAACTAACTACATACAATTATACTCTTTTTAAAAGGTGCGTCACACAAGAGGACACCAAGGGCTGGTCAACACCACAGCAGTAAATCGATCTAATTTACGCAACTTCAGTTACGTGAATAACGTAACTGAAGTCGATGTAGTTAGATCCACTTACCGCAGTGGCTACATTGAGCTGTTTCAAAAGGAGAGCATCTCTCATCGACTTCCCTTACGCTTCTCGGGGAGGCGGAGTACACAAATCCCATCAATTTAGCGTGTCTTTAGCAGACACGCTAAATCGACACTCGACTATGCAGTGGTGAGAAGGAACTGGAGACACAGTCAGTCCTCTCCACCCTTAATCACCTTGGGCAAGGCAAGGGCACATGCGTGGATCGACACTACTACTTTCAAATTCTCTGGCTCCGGATGTATGGTGCGCACACTCAGTGGAATACAATAAGGACCATCACACGAAGAACTTCTGTTACAGTGCTACACTTTCACAAAAGGAAAGAAAGAAAACAGTTCTCTCCATTTATCATGTGACGTTGCTATAGGACAATAGTCTGTGCATTGTTACCTACTGCAATTCACTTGGCATTGCAGTATGAAATTACTAAATAGAAAGTAACAAGGAGAGTTGGGTACTGAGGAGTGTGTTCTTGGCTGGCCACTCAACAATTTAAAAAAAAAAAAAAAAGAAGAATGTGATCTCAATGGTTTCCTGAGCAGGTGAGACAATCATGATAAAAAGCAGAACTATGCAAACTTCCAGATGTCATTACAGATCAGACCTCTTAAATAGGTCAAACTTCAACAGTACTTTATGGTTTACTGCAGAGGATTCAAATTTGTTTGAAAAAATTATTTATGATGGCAAGAACTCATTTGTATTATAATGCACCTACATTTATTTTTACTTTTCTTTTTTTCCCTCCCTTTATTCTTACATCCTATCTTCTTTTCTTGTACTTTCCCCTCCTTATAGCTTTATTGGATCCGTTTAATCAAAATTTGCAACATAATATTCCAGAGAATGCCCTCCCTGCCACCAACAGAAAATTCAATCTTTTGTTTTCATCCTTTGTTAGAGAAAAATGCCAGTAACTGGTGCAGTGGTGATTTGTTTGTTTAAACTCTAATATGAAAATGTAAGATGTGCATAATATAACCCATATGCTTCAGAGGTAGGACACTTGCTATGTGTATTCTCTGTGTCAAACAGCAATAAAAACACCAATTGAATGGAACTTATAAAGTGGCATTTCAGCAGAGAATACTTTATCAAACTACAGCAAGTGCTCAAAATTCCCAAGTTTGAATGAAAGAAAAACCAAACCAAAAAAGTTATTTTATATCCTGAGATAAAATATTAGAAATTTAGAATTGATGTAAGGAATATCCATAGCTATTTTGAACATTCAGTATATAATTCTTGGGTTATCTAAACAAAACGCTTTGCAGATCACTTCTAATCACATTCATAAAAGATATTCTTGGCCATTATACAAATGGTCCTAATTTACATGGCCATATTCTTTTTCTGGACTGCTACAGACATTTCAAAATCTAATTTGCCACATATTGGTAGGTCCTGTAAATTCTGTATGAAAGTAACAGTAAAAGATACAGCATAAGTTAACACTGCAGCCTGCTCACAAATATAAAATAAAGTCAATCCAAAAAGATGATGATGTATATTCTTACTTGTCTAGGTTTTCCAGCAATGACTGACATACAATTGTTAAGTATCCAGCTTCCACTGCATTATGAGAAACATCTAAAACAAACAAGTACACTGCAGGCTGAGGAGGACGAAGCTGTAAAATATAAAAAAGAATTCAAAATTCTTATTTTAAAGGGTAAAAAATGTTAATAGATAACCTTCCCTTTTTGGGGGACGGGAGTGGGAGGAGCAAGAGAAGGAAGGGAATGGCTTGCAAAATGCTTAAAAATATATCCTATAATTAAGAACATAAGAATGGCCATACTGGGTCAGACCAAAGGTCCATCCAGCCCAGTATCCTGTCTACCGACAGTGACCAATGCCAGGTGTCCCAGAAGGAGTGAACCTAACAGGTAATGATCAAGTGATCTCTCTCCTACCATCCATCTCCACCCTCTGACAAACAGAGGCTAGGGACACCATTCCTTACCCATCCTGGCTAATAGCCATTAATGGACTTAACTTCCATGATTTTATCTAATTCTCTTTTAAACCCTGTTATAGTCCTAGCCTTCACAGCCTCCTCAGGCAAGGAGTTCCACAGGTTGACTGGGCGCTGTGTGAAGAAGAACTTCCTTTTATTTGTTTTAAACCTGCTGCCCATTAATTTCATTTGGTGACCCCTAGTTCTTATATTATGGGAACAAGTAAATAACTTTTCCTTATTCACTTTCTCCACACCACTCATGATTTTATATACCTCTATCATATTCCCCCCCCCACCCGTCTCCTCTTTTCCAAGGTGAAAAGTCCTAGCCTCTTTAATCTCTCCTCATATGGGACCCGTTCCAAACCCCTTATCATTTTAGTTGCCCTTCTCCGAACCTTTTCTAATGCCAGTATATCTTTTTTGAGATGAGACCACATCTGTACGCAGTACTCGAGATGTGGGCGTACCATGGATTTATATAACAGCAATAACATATTCTCCGTCTTATTCTCTATCTCTTTTTTAATGATTCCTAACATCCTGTTTGCTTTTTTGACTGCCGCTGCACACTGCGTGGATGTCTTCAGAGAACTATCCATGATGACTCCAAGATCTCTTTCCTGATTAGTTGTAGCTAAATTAGTCCCCATCGTATTGTATGTATAGTTGGGGTTATTTTTTCCAATGTGCATTACTTTACATTTGTCCACGTTAAATTTCATCTGCCATTTTGTTGCCCAATCACTTAGTTTTGTGAGATCTTTTTGAAGTTCTTCACAGTCTGCTTTAAATTAAATTAACCAAAAATTAGATTTACACTGTCATTCTGGGCTTTTAACAAAGTAAAATAAAAGAAATTCTCACTTGTGTTAAGTTTATCATTAACACAGAAAACAAAATCAACATCTTAGTCTGTCCTTTTGTCAGCTGGGTCAGAGGAAAGCCTTTGATGTCAACTGTAGAATTTATTCTGAAAAATGGCACTGTTCTTTCAGAATGCTGACAATGATACATTTTACTATTCTGAATTACAATAAGCCATCAGCATTACATTGCTACCATAATTATAATTAAGTGTATATTTAATTATATAATCTAATCCCCTTAGTCACAGAGTTTCACTTCTAAAATAAGCCCCAATCCAGCAAAGACTAGTGTTGAATTTAAATTTAACCAATCTGATAGAAATTCAGTAGCTTTTGTGAAAAGACCATTTTAATCCTATTTATTTGCAGCTATGCTTTCTGTAACTGAGTTAATACAGCACTGACCCTGGGTTTCTTCTCTCTCTCTTCCCCCCCCCCCCGATGACCACTCAGAATAAAGGATTTTGGCACCAGAGAGACTTCCCTTAACTCTCTGGTTTGATTCCTTCTGACAAAAATAAAATACAATTTATTTGACCTACTTTATCTTCCTACTCTGGATGAAAAAGCTTATCCTTTCCATCCAAAACCCAATTTCCTCTTGGATGGGTGTTTGTGCTGTCTTGACCCACTCACGGAAAACAAATCTGCAAGTAAATGGGACTCAATTTAGCCTATGACCTTGTCTACACTGGTACTTGACAGTGCTGCAACTTTCTCGCTCAGGGGTGTGAAAAAAACACCCCCGGGCGCTGCAAGTTTCAGTGCTGTAAAGTGGCAATGTAGACAGTGCACCAGTGCTGGGAGCTACTTCCCTCATGGGGGTGGTTTTTTTAACAGCGCTGGGAGAGCTCTCTGCCAGCGCTGGTGCCACAACTACACAGCCACATTAAAGCACTGTGACGACATACTGTATGATTGGGACTGTTACAGCATAGATCCTGGGTTCTTAAAGCACCCCAAAGATGATAATAATAATAATAATAATAATAATAATATATGGAGATATACCTATCTCATAGAGCTGGAAGGGACCCCGAAAGGTCTTCGAGTCCAGCCCCCTGCCTTCACTAGCAGGACCAAGTACTGATTTTGCCCCAGATCCCTAAGTGGCCCCCTCAAGGATTGAACTCACAATCCTGGGTTTAGCAGGCCAATGCTCAAACCACTGATCTATCCCTCCCCATAAAAAAAGGAGATCTGACTCACTATTAGGAGGCACTATCACTTCCACCCCTGTATATCTCAACCTATACCCATACACGATGATTCACATAACTAGTACTTGTCCCCTCCATCATCAAATACCCTTTTGGTGTGGATCAAAATCAAAATAAAATACTGGTTACTGAGGAGGTCCTGTGATGCAGGTAGGAGAAACAGGGAGAAGGAGAGACACCTTTTTCTTCCTTTGTCAACTATATATCTCCTGAGATGAGACTCCCTTATGGAAGTACAGTTGTAAGCACACTCCCGCTAAAGACTACATGAGCAGATGTCTGCTGGTTTAACTCCTGAGTATCCACATCTTTCAAGGCTATTCCTGAGGTCTGAGACTCAGTAGGGCCCTGCATCACACAATAATTTCCAGCACTTTCCAGGTGAGAGGAAATGGAGGGAACACATAGTCTACAAAGAAATCCCAAAGACTGATAATGTGTCATGCACTAAGAACGTCCTACTCTGGGTACCTGCTGTAGAATTGATTGCATTTAATATTTTTTCATGTCACAAAGAGGTGACAAGGTTGTTACGTTCTACTGGCTGTTAACATTTGTATTGGAGCACTTTAGATCTGCTAAACCAGTCTGATTGTAGGTTCAAGCATCCAAGATGTGCAGGGCTCATGCTGAGAACAAGTTCCCTGCCCATATGAATTGGGAGTGTTTCTTCTGCCTTGTTGATTTAGGTGCACAGCTACTGCTGAGTTGTCTGAGGTTTATCAGGATACATTTGCTATTGCTCTTTGCAGAATGCCAAAATACCCAGTCTCACTCCTCTTAGGTGCAGTTATGTAAAAGGCCTTTTTTCTCTCAAAGACCAGTCTGAGCTACTATGGAACCTGTGATAGTCCTCATTCTATTAGGTTTGTCTCAGTTGTGATATGCAGCCTGTTCAGTTTTTGTACAGGTCCTTCCTGTACTGGTGCTTCCACCACTGTATAGAGTTTCATTTACCTGGTGTCCAAAATTCTCTCTGAGAGCTTGATCTAATGGGATTGTTGCTGAGCGTGTCCTAGAGCAGGGGTTCTCAAACTTTTTATTTCTGAGGCCCCCGCAACATGCTATAAAAACCTCCACAGCCCACCTGTGCCAGAACAACTGTTTGTCTGCATATCCAGTAGATTAAAAGCCAGGGCTGCCATTAAGGGGGTAGCAAACAGGGCAATTGCCTGTGGCCCCACACCACAGAGGACTCCGCAAAGCTAAATTGCTCGGGCTTTGGGTTCAGCCCCGCATGTCTTGGGCTTTCTGCACTGAGCCCCAGCGAGTCTAATGCTGGCCCTGCTCTCTGGTTTATTTTGGAGGACCCCCTGAAACCTACTTGCGGCCCCCCCCCGGAGGCCCCAGACCCCTGGTTGAGAACCACTGTTCTAGAGTGCCACATTTCCCTCATAACCAGATTGCAGCACACAATCCTCAAGCCCTTAGAGTAATGAGATTACAGTCTGAGATGCACAGTGAAATTGCAGGCTCAGGTCTAAAAACAGCTCAGTTTTTAAAATCTCTCCTCCTCGGGGAAGACACAGCCTTGTTCAATACCTGTCAATGCATCTAGATAGGTTAGAAACTGTACCAAGCAAAGAGCGTTCTTCTCATGCTTGATCAGGAGGTCTATGTTCTTGAACATGTTCCAAGTTTCAGCCATTTCCCCCAAGGCTCTGCAGTTTCACTATGATAAGTCAGCTGACCAAATTTGGAATCTTACAGAATCCCCTCCATGAGAAGACAGCTGCAATCACAGATATGACCTTTGTAAACACCCTCAGTATTGAAGCCAACAAAAAGAGCAGGGAGTGGTACTAGAAATGCCAGTTCAGGGTGAACATTTGATGTTATGGAAATATGAAGACATTCTTCTTTTAAATCTACTGAAGAAACGAAATTTCTCCTAGTCGATCACAGCTAATATAGACTGGAGAGACTCCATCTTGAATTTGAGTATTGAACATTAACCCACTTCAGATCCAAAGTGGATCTTGTCCCCACCTCTATACCTTTTGGAACTACCAATTACCTAGATTAAATTCCCATCAGCTGCTGCTCTCTGAACAATTGCTCTGATATCTAAGAGATATTTCACTGTCCAGAGGTCAGCTTCCTCTGGGGGAGGAAAAAGGAGGATGGTAGAAAATGGCAAACCTGAGAAGGGGGGGTAAGAGCTTAAAGTCAACCTGGGACACAAATGACAACTATTGTCTGAAATGATCCCTTCCTGTTACAATATAAAGGAAGAGATTCTTCTTTCTCTGAAAATAGGGGAAGGGGACAGTCAGAAACATTGACAGCTCTGGAAGGCCACAAAAAGCAGTTTAGACTTTGAGTCTGATTTAAAAAATGAATAACTCCCTCCCTTTTAAATCCCAGACCTAGGTCTTTATTTAATAGATCATCTTCTAGAGTGGCTTTTAGCTGATGAGTGCTTACACTTCTTAGCCTTTGAAGCTGGCATCACAGAGTCACTCCTATAGATTACGGTCCTCGACATCTAAATATTTCATATCCCCCTCTTAGAAACACTCTCTTCTTTGCACAAAGCACTATCATTCTGCCTGTACTGCTGCTGGTTGAGTGGGCTGCTTCCACATGTTGCACTATTAGCACCTGCCTCAGGCTGCAACGGAACCCCCACTTTCCGGCCGAGTGCTGGTCAGCAAAGCATGGTTGATGGTGCCCAAAATGCTACTGTAGGATGTATGAAAGCTAGGTATTCTCTTATCAGAAAGATTTTCAGGCCCTATTTCCATACTGAACTGGCTACAGGTTGCTTTCTAGCTGTTAATTTCGTGAGAAGCAGGAATCAATCTTGGGAATGAAAAGGAGTTCTTTGGAAGATGCCAACATTCTTCTGTCTGATCAGTCATTGGTCCTGTCCATGTTTCCAGAGGAAAGGAGAAAGCCAGAGACTGCTGTAGCACAGAATGAGTTTGGTGGTCTTTGGCAAATTAGTGTGTAGGTGCCCACATCACAATTGGTATTAATTGACACCTTTATTGTCAGTTTTGACAGAGAAAGATTCAAATGGGAACTGAAACAATTAGTCTTTCAATCCTAAGGGTCCCTTTAAGTGAAAACTGAGGCACACTGGTAGGGCACTGTGGGGAAGTTTGAAATGCGAGTGATGTACACACTTTTTAGTGGTAAATAGGGTTGTCACTCTAGCATCTTGCACTAGTATTAAATTCACATACTTAAAAATATATATTTTTACCATGTAGTCTGAAGAAGCAATGAACTCCACTGTAGAATTTTGGACCTCTGGCCGTTTATGAGGCTCCCCATAGGATCGTGTCAATGGGTTATACATAAATTCTTCAGGAACTAAACAAAAATTATGAATCCAAAGTAAATTATTCACTGACAGATATACAGATTTTGTGCCTATTAGCAACATTCAACATAATGTTAATTGCATTATATGTATTTTAATTACAAAAAGCAGCAATTAGACCATAAACATTTAAAAAGTATGTAAATAAGGAACCAATCAGCGTTGTAAAACCTAAACATCAAGATAAAGAATCGGAGACAAGAATGTCTATTTTACGGACAAGAAGGTACATGTATACTCTGTGCTTCCAGTGCCCTACAATGACATGTCTCAACGTGCACTGTATTTATGAAACTGGTCTTTGTCTTTGATTGCTGTTACTTATGACCTTGACTTGATTGTGTATTATGCTAGCAGTCAGTGGGGAAAACTGCTTTTAAATTATATAGCTCAGGTTGTCCAATCTGATATGGTGCTCTCAGGCTCCTGACATGTTGCACGGTAGCCTTCACTTGGACAAAATATAGGTGCTTCTGAAAATGATTTAGATATTAAAAATCCCAGATATTCTAGGTGAAAGACATCTCAGTTGTTGATACAAATGCAAGACATCTTAAATACATTAGGTAGCTGCAAGAAACCAGCTACTTACCTTTGTAATGAAACTTACCATCATTAACTCGATAGCATAAGTTGCATTTCCACCTCCTTTGGTCAATGAAGGAAACAAAAGGGTTGATATATGTCCTGCAGGATCTGCACCTCACAATGGTGCTTGATGTTATTACAGGTAATTGCTAAAAAGTAAAATAATGAAAAGCTGTAGCAAAGAGGATCCTAGTAAAATTTTTAGAGGACAGGATTGTGCTATATCTCAATCTCTGAAAGCTTCATAAAACCAAAATATTCTGTTAATCTTGTCTCCCACTTGTCCTTTTAGCTCATTTATATACAGTGCAATAGTCACACCTTTACATTCTCTCTTTACAATAGGAAGACATAATAAAGTATTATTTTGACTGAACGAGAATTTGATCTCACATATACCAGTGTAAATCATGAGTAATTTCATTTAAGTCTATTGTGTTATACTTGTCCACAAAATGTTGGAGAGAAGAATCTGGTCTGATAATGGACATTAATATATTTAGTTGGATAAAAGGAATCTGATTGATCCCCGTGACTGCAAGGGTCAGATCAGCAATCATTTTATTGTAATTCTAGATAAGCAATAACACTGCTGAAGTTAAGTTATGCAGGAATACTTGTACATCTTGGATGACTGAGGGCACTAGCAGTTGGATCTTGTGCCTGAAAGAATACCCAAGACAAGCGAATACCCACATGGTATAGCTTCATGCTTTTTTATGTATAAGCAATAGCACTTGATACAGAGAGAGCCATAGGTTTTCATAGGAAGTTAATAAGGACAAGAGTTGCTTAATGTGTGTGCACACTTTCTCAAGCACAGATTTATTTTTAACATAGTATCTGTAGAAATTAGATTCAATCTATCAAAGGAAAAATACAGTATACTGTAAATACTTGTATAGTGTATTATGTATTTTTGAACTTGTTTAGAGAGAGTGGATGAAATGAAACAGTAGCACTTTTGAAACAGCATTGTTAGAACAAAAGACCATCTTTTTCTGTTATTTGAACATTGCCTGTCTGTTATTTAATTCCTCTCCTCGGACTAATCTAAAACCCCATCCCATTCTGCAACAGCAGCAGTCATTCTTGCAGTTAATGGGGAATAGACTCCTCTGGACTTCTGATCCTCATCTACTAAGGAGGTCCTCTGTGGATATGGACGGAGCAATTTGAAAGATTTCATTCCCTCCAGAGATTAAAGTCAGACGACCACCACTTCCTTAGGAATATCATGAATAAATAGGCTAGATTGGCAAATAGCTATGCAAATTACTCTAACATCTTAGTGCTGAACACTGTAAAATAACCAGAGAAATAGGAGGAGCTGATCCCTGCCCTGCTTCCCCAGAATCTGATCAGTTGTGCTTGTTGAGAAGAGATTCCTGGAAGGGGTGGAATCTTTCAGATCTCTCCCTCTAATTCAAGTTTCACTTAATAAATTAAGAAGTCAAGAGGCAAAACTTCAAATAGCTATTAAATTAAGAGGAGCAATGTATGCAGGCATAGAGCACAAGACATGACATTTAAAAAATACCAAGGTAAGCTGTTCACTCTGATGAAGCTTTAAATAAAAACAAACAAAAAAGATAATTTTGCCTGAACCACTCCAACCACACTAAAGGTACGTAAAAAGCCTTAATTGTTGCAATTTGTATAGTTTCTCTAACAACCTTGTTCAGCTTATTAGATGCTACGTTTCATTTAAAAAAAGGATGAAAGATTGACAGCCATAATTTTTATCTTACAGTAACTGAATCAGTTCATCCTGTTACATTTAAGATAGAATTTTGAAACAAACAAAATTTGACTATATCAAAGAACAAACACCTGAACAGACAAGTTGAATAGAAATTCTACTTGAAAATAGTTCCACACCTCCTGCTATTATTTAATCCTCAATAAGGCTTAGACAAGATAAGAAAGTTCCACACAGTAAAAAGCAAAGCACTATGAGAGGATATTCAAAATAAAAAATATTTAAATTTTACCGTTAGGTCTCTGAACGGATGCAGCAGCAATCCCAAGGGAAGTTTAGCTTTGTTTAGCAAAGCCTGAGTCTGTGGAATATTTGTCAGTGTACATCGAAATGAACTGGAAAGAAATCATACAAAAATTAGCTCACAAAGCAAACTTGAACACATACGTTGTATTAGCATGCAACTATATTCTCTGCAATTCAAAGAGTTGTTAAATTTTAAATATTACTAAACCTAGTTTCAAAATAAACAGAAACCATTGCCTAAAACAGCAAAAGTCTCCTCCAGAGAGAATAATATTTCAGTATAAGTGTGGCACAAAATGAAAAGCTGAAAGTATTGCATTTCAACAGGAAATGCATACTGGAGCTATTATTGAGTTTTTAAAAAGAATAAACAAGGGGGGGAGGTCTAGTACCCAAAGTAATTTAATCTTTGAGATGGTATTTTCATTCATGATAAATATTTCCTGATCTCAGAACTCACTAAAGGAAAACTGTACTTGCTATTTGTTGAAAAGTTATTTTAATGTGAGAGGGAATATAGGAGGATCTTAATGTTTCCCTCCCACAAAGAATTATGAGTCATCCTCTTCTCTGATGGACGTGGAATGGCTGAGACTTCCTAAAAACTTATTAATGCCACCCAATATAGTAACCAAAGGGGAATAGCTCCAGACACACATAAGGAGTCCAGAAGAGGAGTACTGCCTCCAAAGTGCTCCAGACGTGGGACTGAATGTGACCCAATCTAATTTCCCTCCTGCTCACAAAAAAATACATTGTCATTAGTCCACCAAGCTGACCCAAATTTACCTACTGGATTAAAGCTTCTTTCAGCATTACAACTAAGCTTTTTGGAGCAGACTCTTTTTCCTTGTTTGCACGTGCCTGGCAACTTAGCTGAGGCCTTTATGCACTACTACAATTTAAATGTTTAATCATAATAATCATAATGTCTCTACTACTAACACACAAATGGCTGGATTATTGCAGTGTGCCTGGCACATCCTTCAAAAGCTGCACGCTGGTGACTGGCAATGGAAGACTACATAAAATTTCCAAAGATTGCATGACTGTAGGTTCCTATTTGCTTCAGATGCAAGCCAACATACTTAGACTGAAATATAAAGTCATTCAGGTTCTGGGTCCTGGCTACTTGAAAGACTGCCTCTCTCCTAAAGTGCTACCATCGCAGCTGAAATCAGTTGGGATCCTTTCCCTTCTAGTCCCTTGATTTGAATCCCAAGACATTCTCACCATAAGGAAGTTCGATTTGAAACTTGTTTCTTCCACTGGTCTCCCAGAGATCACATCTGTTGGGCTGTTAGGGCACAGTGTAAAGCGTATCTCTTTCCTTAGGCTTTTGCCCAGCTTTAAGATTATGGGGTTATATTTTAATAACAGACCTTCCAGTGTTGACACCAATCACTAGTCACATACAGTGAGAGGGATTTTTTAGTGCTCATCATTGGCTGAACTCTGCTCCCACTGATAGCAATGGTAAAACTGCCAATGACTTTACTGGGAGCAGTTAGGCCGATGCTGGGTGCTTTTGAAAATTCCACACTTAAAAAAAAAATATCAGAAACTGAGTATTTTTGATTTTTATAAGTTTATTGCTTTTGCAAATGATCTCAATTTGTCTTTGTGACCACCACAAATGATGGTAAATAGATTTTATCAATGAATAAAATGAGGCAAATAGAGGTTAAGTGATTTGCTCAATGTCAAAAGCAAATCAGTGGTAGAGTTGGAATTAGAATGCTGCCTAGTCTTATTATGGTAAGTTTCATGAAGATTGTTTCAATAGCTAGTTTATAAAATGTTCTCTTGATTTTAGAATGCCAGGGCCTTGAGGTCAGAATGGTATGTTGTTCCAGTAGAAAGGAATACCATAAGTTACTCAACAGTGACCTCCCCAAACATAAAGCAACAATACTGGTAGACTCTAAAATGGTCTCATCTAGTTGCCCTAAGAATGGTAGCCATAATGCTAAGCATTGATGGCAGGAGATGTAAATTAGCAACAGCTTCAGTGTTCACACAGAAGTGAAGAGGACTTAACCTCTTCTCTCCAGAGGAAACAGACTACACTGATTGACCAGTGAAAGCAGAATACTGTGGTCAATTTCATCTTTTATAATTTTTTTATTATTCTTAACTAAATTATGAAATGTGTCAGTAAAATGCTATGTCTAATATACCCAAAACTGAAAACAGTATACCTACTCTGGACTGCAATTTAATTTTCTAAGGTCTGAATTCAAATTAGGCACAGGAGCTAGAACTGGAGAAACAGGAAGAATATTCCTATCTTGTGTAAGGTTTACTGGTCTCAAGCTTTCTGGCTGCTGAGAGTGCTGTAGACTTAATCCTCCTAAGGTGGATGATAATTGGTTCACACCAGGATACTGCTGGAAAAAAAAAAAAAAAAAAAAGAGCATTGCAAAACAGTTATACTACATGTTTAATTAACATAATCTTAATTCATTACACTATTCTTTCAGATCACCATTAAGGAAGATATAGCAGTAGCTAATAATCGTTTGCCAATGAGAAGAGACGTGTAATTTTAAAGGGTTACACAAGCGGACAACACTTCCCAGAATCTTAGCATATACTTCTTTGAATAATATTCAGTCTATAGCATGAAGTCAACATAAAAGATAATTTTACAGGAGGTGCATAATCCTCATTTTCAAGACGCTCTTATTCAACATTGTCTAAAGAAACCTAGAGGTAAATCAGCTCAGATATTACAAGAAAACTGATATTTTCCCTCCTCTTCTAAAGAGCTCACTTTTTTCTTTTTCCAAACCAGAAAAACAGGCTATACATGCTATTTTCTCTCTCCAATCCGGGGTAAACCTCAGACTACGTTGTGCATTCTCTTGTTTCTGTAGCATTTAGAAAGACTATTTTAAATAAATATTTGTAAAAGCTCTCTCAATTTAAAACAAAAACCTAATCAAATTTGAATTTTTAAAATTCAAAAATGCTTCAATTTCATTACCCATAACTGCCTGAAGTCAAGGAACTGTAGTATTATCACAAAGAAGGTTATAAAACAGCTTTTAAAAAACATCTCTTTGGCTCTTCGTTTCCAGGTGAATGCCCAATTGTCTTTTATTAATAAAGTATGGAGGGGTTAAGACTATGAACCAAGCACAGAAAGGGAAACATTAGGTTAAACAGAGCTATGCTTTCCTTTTCCTTTAGAAGAATTTTCGCTTATACTAACCAATCTGCATTCCCCAAAGTGAACTAGTACTCTCTTTTGGTATACTGTCATCTAGTACTGCTGTATGCAGATCAATGGGAAATTTGGATTGTATATTGGGAAATTACTGGTCTTCCTCTTTATTAAATGTTTAACTATAACAAATCTTCAGTTTCTTTCTCCTTCAAAAATAATTTAATAAAAGCTTAAAATATTAAATTAAATTTAATTTTATTTTTTAACTAAAAGTTAACAAGTAATTACATGGGCTACAGCAATTTGTTGGTCCTCTCCCCAATAATTCAAGTAGCCATCTCATTCATTATTTTGAATTTAGAGCTACTACATCAATATTCAGACTTGCTTGATATTTACAGTTCTCACATTTAAAACTGTACTCATTTTTAAAATAGACTATTGGGAACTATGTCAAAGGCACATCACTATAAGCTTTACAAAAGGATTGAAAAGAAACATCAAATAATTTCTCAATTAAAAATCTCACTTGAGGATATTGCTGAAACTCAGAATGGTGCCCTGGATTACTGGGCTGCATAGCAGAAGTAGATGGTGTTGCATTCTGGTATCCAGGTTGAAGAGTTGGGTATCCGTAACCAAAGGGCTTAGGAGTCCTTGATGTCTGAGGAGTAGGAGCTGGACTACTTGCCGCAGAATTTGTTTCTAGGATAGGGAAAACAAATATTTTTTAAAATTATCTGTCTATTGCATTTAAATACAATAGGAAGCAAAATACAACAGCTGATCATGAGAATAATGCTTTTGTTAATTATAAAGAAACAACCCAAAAATTTCTCTGCATTGACCAAATGGATATTGTAAAACAGCAGAAAAAAGTTTCTCTCACTGTTAGTACCTTGGGCAACACGTTGGGGAGCACTGTCTAACTCTACCTCTAACCTACTTGTCTTCTAACTCTCCTCCGCATTTAATTAAATGCATCTTATCTACTAAGCAACTGGAACTTCATAATGTCATTTTATAAATTTCCCCTTTTTAATAGAAAGGTAAGAGTAAATAAATTGCAAAAATATAAAAAATAAAATCCCCTTAATTATAATTTTTTCTCCAAGACTGCTCTTGCTCTCAAATCTCCCCTGCCCTGCAAACTGCACCAAGACCTATTGATCTGTAGCCTCTCTTAGTCACCCATGATGAGATTTCTAAATTTTATTAAGAGGCTAATTCTGTCTTCAAGGGTGTACATGGGATTTCTGTCGAAGTCAATGTAAGCCCCGCATGTGTATCCAAGGACAGAATATGGCCCAACCGTTTTAAAAGGCTGAGTTATTTGTAGCATGCAGCTACTATTCAGATAGTTTGTTACAAAGTGGTAAGGAGAGGTAGACTGGACAAGAAACAGAAGCATAGCGTACTGACTATGGACTGAGATGTCTCAATAGATCTCAGAGGGGAAAAAACAGCAGTTTTGAAACTGGCACAACAGCTGAGCAACTTTACCATGTGGAACAATATACCTTAAACTATCATCTACTGCCAGGATGAATAGCGGCTAGGTGGTCTACCTGGAGTAGAGGCATGGCAGTGCAAGTCACCTGCAACAGCCACCGTAAGGGGCAAGCGTTGGCCTGTGCAAGCCGGGAAAGTTGACAAGGCCAGAGAGTCTGGGGATGGTTGCAGAGAAATTTAAACCTGGCACCCTCATCCCCCCCCCCAAAAAGGTAAATTCTCTCAAGTAGGGGGTGCCCACAAGAAAGAATCAAAGCTGACATGAGTAAAATGCTACTCAATTCTATAGTGCTATATAAAAGTTTTGTAATAACAAGCCAGCTGAATTGTGAATCACACATTTTATAATTTAATGGATGTCTCATTGCTGATGACTGAAAGGGAGGCAGTAAGGATAAGCAGGAATCCATGATGGGATTACAGGGAATCTAGAGTAAGAGGAAATGAGTGATGTTTTTAAAAAAGAACAACCTGAAAAACTAGAACTGTATATTATACAAGTAACATTTTTTTGTTTTGTTATACCTTAACAACAACAATTCAGAATTAACATGCAACAAAGGGCTCACCTGGATAGCCACCTCCTTCAAGGGCATCATAATTGTTGATAACAGGAGAGGCACTGCTAGTAGTGGAGGAGCTGTCAATAGCTAAAAACAAATACAAAATAAAACAAAGATTTGCTTTAAGCAATGGCAAGCTTCTGCGAGGACAGGGCTTCAGAGAACATTGTTTCTTAAACTTCTGGTAAGAAACTGTTAAAGAGATACAGGAAAAATATTGTACTAAGAATCCAACAAAGTTATTACTATTGGAAAATACAAAGATCATACCTAAATGTAGCCAATTTGGTATTCAGAAAATATGGAAAAAGCAACAAATGGATAAGGACAAAAATAAAATTAAAAATGATTTCTTATTTCAAAGAGGTTTTTAGACAACCATTTCTAAATTCTTTTTAATCTAAAAGAATTCAGGTAATTTAAAGCATTTCTATTTAAATTGGCTCAATGGCAGCATTTAGCACTCCCATATCATGCAAGACTTCCAATGGTCTTCAAAGGGAGTTTTGCATAAGTTGAGAGTGCTGGAGAGCGCGTTTTGAAGTAACCTTTTCATTTGAAATTTTCCAACGTCCCTCCTTTCATATGCTGTTGTAATAAAGAGTGGCTTGTTTTATTGTTAAATGCAAAAGCTCTAACACACGCTCGACTGAATATTGCTTATTAAAGTTCTCTGCCTTAGCCGTAACAGAGGAAAATCTGATGTAGCCAAAAGGCATACCTAAACACAGTAATAAAATAAGTCAAGTAAAGAGTAATTTTTTTTAATTGCGTAGACTACTGATGCATAATTCTTCCTAGTGCCACATACTTATTCTCTATTTAACTGATTATCTGTATTGTAATATATTAAATAAAAATAAGTAAATGTTTTAAAAGACTTGGTGAAGTTTCATATACATTTGCCACAAGAAAGGGACAGAGTAGAGAGACTTTGTATACCTGCTCCTTAGAAACAAAAACACAAACGGATAATTTTGGCCTCTGAAATCTGGTATCTGAACTACAAGTCACAAAATGCAACACAAAGAAAATAGTACATGTCAGAGTTCAGACAAAACAAAGCCACATACAATTTTTGTGGATGGGAGAGACAGGATGGAAGGCCTTAAGAGATTCCTCCACTGCTGCCTCAAGGTTATCAGCTATTACAACTCATCCTTCCTAGTGAAGCCAAAGTGGGTTTCAGGAAGACATTAATGGAGAGAGCATGCTGGCTTAGCAAACTGGAATGGGGAAAGTGTTCCATGCATAGGAGCAGAGTGAAATGCATCTGGGAGACAATATTACTAGTAACATGGAAACACCACTATTGTAACGATTACTTCGGCATTTCAATGATAACTGTTTCTATGAAGTTTTTAACTAGGGTGTAAAACAAGGCTTAAACTCAACATTCAAAATCAGTTACTCTTAGGAACAAAGTTTTACTTCCCTCTTTAAAAAAATTTTTTTTTTGAAGTACAGTATTAATTAAAAATAAACTTGTGAACTTAATAAACACCTTCCTTTGTTATATTCACTTATGAGCTTGAAAACCAACATTTCTTTCCCTACCAAGTTTTCTCTTTTTTCCCCGATCAGGTGAAAAATCCTAGGAGCTGAAGCAAACAAGATTCTTGTTTATTCAGTAGCAGCATAGCTTCTGTAAGTTTGGTTAACCAACGCTAATTAAAAGCCAAAAGGGGAGCTTATTTCCACACCCAACAAAATATGGTAGGTATAGATGTAGGAATTTTTAAAATGAGTATGTTCTTTGCACAAGAAAGCTGGTTTTACTTAAAAAAAACAAAATCAAACCACACACAAAGAGGAGACTACTACCCAATTATAATCATTTTAAGGTAGGTCAAGTTTTGTGAATGTTCTGGTGTCACAGGTTAGTTGTAGAAAATATTTCTCATTTATTCAACAGTAAATTGGATTCCATAAAATTTATTACATCAACTCACACCATCAATCAGATATCAAATCAATTTGCACTAGTCACTCATTAAGATGTGATTATGTAATGATCAGACTATATGGCAGAATAAAGCACAGACGCGTCAAAGCTTTACTTTAGTGAATGCATAGAAAAGATGATTACTATGCAAAATTGGGCTAAAGCATGAAAAATATATATCTCAAGGTGTAGCACTCTAATTAGATAGTGCTGGCATAAAATCAATAGTTATGAAGCAGAAATTAAAATATATATTTTTAATGAATACAATGAAGTCAAAGTACATATCTCCAAAGAATAGCGTGAAGATCTTTGAGAGATGAATGACAGTTTGGAAGCACAAATGATAACTCCTCCCCACCCCCCCAAGTGTCAGACTAAAAATGTAATTAAATCTGAATTATTTTTGGTTTCTTCTACAAAAGCTTTCCAGGCCAACTCTGGGAGAAAGATACAGTATGAAAGAGGATTATAGTTGGAGAGAAACATCTCAGGTTCTCTATGTAACAGTTCTGCTAAGAAGTCTAATGTGATGAAAAGAATACCACTCCTCATATCCTATGAGAAACGTTTGACCCCATCGCCCTGAAGATCGTTTATGTACTGTCCCTACCCCCTGAAAAATTCATCAGCGTGCCAACGTATATGAGAATTCTGAGGGGGTCTACAGATTTTTTTTCCCCATTGCAAGGCATATTTTGTTGATTGCACTACTCCATACTATTATTCTGACATGTTGCATTTTACTGATACCAACCTATGACTGGCTCTGATTCAGCAAGTTACTTACACATTTATTTGACTTCAATAGGAATCCTCACATGCTTAAATTTAGTCACTTATCTTGCTGAATCAGGATAATAGTATTGATTTCTCTGTATACCTTACATATTAGTAACAGAGTTCCCTCCACATTACTGACTCTTCCAGTATCATGTACTAAGTGACTCGAACACCAGTGTACAAGATAACCATCAGTACAATATACACAAAATGTTGTTGATACCATGAACTGTAATGTTGCCGTCAGGTTCTGTGGTTTGTTCTGCAATCACTGCAGCTGGAATTTGAGACACTTTCGCAACCAGATTTCTACCACTGTAGTGGTATACTTGTTGCACAAGGAAGTATCTGTTTTGTACCGCTGACTCATTGTTGAATACAGTGAAATCTAAGAAACAAACCTAATATTAAAGTCCCCTACATGCAATATCTAGTCTCAGCAAAATAAAGTGACATTTTGTTGCCAGGGCTTTAATGGTATTATTCTGCTTGAAGTGATAGAGCAGTAGTTCTCAAAGTTTTGTACTGGTGACCCCTTCCACATAGCAAGCCTCTGAGTGCAACCCTCCCTTATAAAACATTTTCTTAGATATTTAACACCATTATAAATGCTGGATGCAAGGCGGGGTTTGGGGTGGAGGCTGACTGCTGACGACCCCCCATGTAATAACCTCGTGACCCCCTGAGGGGTCCCAATCCCCAGTTTGAGTACCCCTGTGATAGAGGGTCCAATTCTGTTCCCATTGAAGTCAAAAGAAGCAGTGAGCCTAGAGTTAAGTAGTGCTATTTGTGAGAGTAATCGTCTAAATTTAACCTTTCTTAATCTTGACAAAAAATTTACAATGAACATCTAATGACCAATGTAAAAATATTATTGGTTAAAAAACTGATCATGCTAGTAACATAATTATACATATTTTACAACCTTTCTTCAGCACCACTTCTAAGTAGGTAACAAACTAGAGAATCAGATTACACAGAAAGCAACTGTTATAAGGAACAATTTAGCAGAAAACATTCCTCAGATTTATAAAATAACATATGGATAAACTTAATTTAAAATTAAGCAGGATAAAGATTTCATTTAAGATCATTCACCAATAAACCTGAATTCTGCTTTTATTCAATTTTAATTTTCAAAAACTCTGAAGACTAAATGGATTAACTTAATTTCATTCAGAAATAGATGCTGGTCTCTGCAAAATGCTAAAAATTAGCTTTTTTTTTTTTTTATACATGGTAGATTGCAAGACCAATCTTTTTCTTTGGAGGAGGGGGATAAAACGTTACTCTAGGTATGCCTTTTTGTTAAGAGAACTCTCCAGGAACACGTCTTGCTGTTCGGTTAAATGCTTTCTGAACAAAAAACCTATGAAAAGCATCCTCCAACTGAACTCAATGGGCAGGATAAGTGAGCTGGTGTAAGACACAAGGAAACAAATATGAGGCAAGAAATTATTCTCAAAATATCCTTCTAAATCACTGCAGAAAACAAACTTCTACACAGCATACAACAGCTGAGTAAAACTTTCATGTGTAACAGCCTGCCGAGCACATTTTTCAAAAGAGGCAGTTGCAGGAGCCATACGTCAAGGCTATGATGACTGGTAAAAGCATAGAAATGTGGCTCCTGTACATTGTTCCAGAGAAGTAACCATTCTCTCCACTCCCAAAGCAGTGAATGTCCTTATGAAATAAGCCTAAATTGAGCCTGAAGCCTCTTCAGCTTTTAACAGTAGGACTTCCTAATAATCCTCAATACCAACAGCACGGTCAGTAGTACACAATACAAGAGGTTGCAAATGTCTACCAGTAGGATGAATCAATGGCTACATATCTTTGTCTCTCAAGAGGGCTCTTTTAAAGGAGATATTTAGCACTCTCCTCACCATCAAGGCTGTAGATCTACTTCTCTTTTAGGGTTCATGCAAAGCAAGAAAAATAAATAGTGACCTGAGAAACTATCATGACCTGAGGAACTATCAGAAAACGTGGAACTAGTTTTGAAACTAAACCATTCTGATAAAAAACAAACATGGATCCTTGCAGTGAAAAGCCTGAAACTCCCAACAATCCTACTCAAACAAACTGCCATAAGAAAAACAGTTTTCAAAGTAAGTGATCTCTCTAAATTATCCACCAGGGTTTGGGGAAAGAGAATCCATAAAGACAAGCAGGGTCAAGACCCCACAAGAAAAAGGGAGGTCAGCTTTGGTCTCACTTTATCTGACACCCTAAATACTTTCAGGTAAGTGCCTGTGGACAAATACTCTATTACACATAATTAAGGCTCCATTATGAAATTGCACAAAACCGATATTCTCTAACATATCTTTTTTTTTTTTTTTTTTTAAGGAAATGAAATATCACAACAAAGATAGAGTGGAGAGGGGCAGAACTTTCTTGAAGTGTGCCGAATTCCAAAGGTCTATCATTTTGCAATAGAATGTGGAGATGAACTACTTGTGGGCCAACAGAAACATGGCAATCACTTTCTCAGAGATCTATATTTTTCTTTATAAAGATTATCCTCCCAAAAGCCATGCCAAGAGACATTGGTGATATCTCTATCATACTGGTCACTGGCATATCAGAAAAGGAGAGAGAGGATGATCTTGAGCTTAAGTCACTAGACTGAGAATATCTCAGGAGTTTTACTATTTTCCTTTCTCTGTCTCCTAAAACTAAACAGACTTGTCTTTCCTGATACTGGACAGTACTAGAGAAACACAGGACAGGTTCCGTATACAGTTATTGCCTTAAAAATAATATTTACCACATTACAACATATGTTTCTTTACTGTAGTATTTACAATGTTTCCTATACTTAGAAGGAGAAATACCAAAAAATAACTGATACATTTAACTATCATAGGTGGTAAAACATCTACATGTATAGCCGTAACAGAGCTAAACCAATCATCCAAAAGCTCTACATCAAGACACATTCCATTAGAACATTACAAGTTTGCTGAAAGTTAGAATACTGAAATTAAAACAACCTTATAAAGTGCAACCTTTACACTATAAAATACGAAGATGCATGTTACCTCGGGGGGAAAAAAAACATTGTACTGAACAATTGCCAATTACTACACTCCATTTTTAACTACCATATTCATACAAGAGTTGGAAATTTCCCCTTAGCTTGCTAGGTGTCTGAAGACTCGCAACTACTTTTGGGTTTAAATTTTTAATTTTAATAATTCAAGGTGGAAATACGAAGACAAAACTTGGGCAGAAAAAAAGCAATATACTGGTGTAAAGCTAAAGCAGACCTGCTTCCTCATCCTCCTCATCCTCTTCCTCATCATCTGAACTTGATGACAAGGGAGCTGGTGCAGAGCTAGCTTGATTATTAACATATCCACCATACTGCATGCCTGTGAAGTGGAAAGCACAAACACAAGAGTCAAACAGACAGGAAAGATGAGAAACAAAAGTCACAAATCATTGCATTAAAAGTGAGAGAAATCAGGCATTCCAGAGAACATCTTACATGCAAGTGATGAAAGTTCATTAATAGTCTCAGAGAGCTAGATCATCTCTGTAAGTAGTTTAGCAGAAGCAGCTTTTTAGTGAACTAGTTTGGTTCAGCATTAGTACTGCCTAAGAAAAACTAGCAGGAAGGAAAATATGTTTAATAATTCCTCTGGACAAAGAAAGAATAAGTTTGCTTGGCAAACTTGCCCTTTTAAAAACGAATCATCCAAATTCTTTAGTATTTTGCAGTTTAGCAAGAAGAGTAATGAAATATATCATTGCCTCACCGTATAAGCGCACACATGTTCCACCTTTCCATGTTTTCCATCACACTCCTACCATGCATTTTAAACAAGATATGCCAGTTTAATAAGTGTTAGCACTACTGTGCCGGTTTACTTGGTCAAGAGTGTCAAAAATGAGGGCCTACAGTTAGGCTCATAAGTCCATATTTAGGCACCTAAATACATGGCCTGATTTTCAAAAGCACGGAGGAGCACCCAGGAACGTCATCACAGAACATTCTACAAACTGTAACCAACAGTTTTTAATACAATAGGCACTGTACACAAATACAAACAATAGACAAGGCACTAGATACATATACTGTGTAAAGATGTGATGTATAGCCACGTTAAGTACTGATCAGTTGACAGTGTGTGCAGAACTACTGACTTGACAAACTACACAAGTACTCAAAATCTTGAACATCTGTTGATTTTATAGATGCAACTTACCATAGTTTTCTTCTTGGCAGCTCAATGGACTACTATGCTTTAAAAAAAATTAACTCAGACACTTCCAAAATTTTGAAGAGTTCTGTGTTTTTCTAATAGAAGTCCTGAATTTACACTGGACTAGTATACCACATATGAGACATGACAATATATTTAACATTCTATTACAATAAAATTGTGGCAGATAAATCATATACACATTGGCATTCATGTATACATACAATGATGTGTATATGTAATGACATTCAATTACTAATTCAAACTGTTTTAACTGTTGTATAGTGAGCCACATTAACATGTATTTTATTAAAATACACAAGCTAGCCATCACATCATTCTGCTTTAAAAAGATTCTCAAATGAACAAATCAGGAGTATTTAAATTATACTTAATACAACTCAGTGGGGATAGTTTGAAGAGCAGCTACCAAGGCAATGGAAGAGGAAATAAGAAACCAAAGAGAATACCAGAACATTGTCTGGCCCTGCCAGAAGAAAGACAGGAGGCTATGGATATGGTTTAATTAGGTCGCAATTTTATTCACTTAAAATATTTTCAAGTACCTGGCAAAAGGTAGTACAATGCAGGCATTTCCCTAATCATTTCCACCTAATGCCCAACCTGCTTCCAGCCATCCTGTTGCTGGACCCCCACCATCCTCCCCTCATATGAGATAAAAGGGGGCTTTAAAAGGAGGAAGGGCCACTCCCTGCTGTATCAGCCTTAAGGGGGAAATAGAAAAAAAGAGGGTGGTCAGCTCCTCACTGTAGCAGACTTCGGAGCCCCAAAAACCCCTTTACTCAGATCTCAAGTGATGCTTCCCTTCCAATCCTTTTCCAATCCATTTTATCCAATAACCATATCCCTTACATAACGAGTACATTTATGCTTGGCTACTTCCTCCCACCCTGTCCCTGACAGGCTCCTAGATATTGACTGATTCCTCCCTTAATATTGAGTACACCTGTTTCTCTAATTTTCCCTGAATAATTCAGGTGCCACTAAGATATGTCCCAATGAGAAATTATCAAACTCCCTTGCTTATATATGAATTTAGCCACCTCCCTATTCACATACCTCCCCGTCATATTGACCCAAGGAGGATTCATGGCCCCCTTCTATATCCTACGTTGCAACATGTCAGACCAAATAATTGTCACCCCAGGAAACAACTCCTGGATCTGCACCACATCCCCCTTAACCCATCAATTCAACCTCCTTACGCCTTCACAAATAGTTTTCAACGAAGAGAACAATAATTGCAATCAGTTTCTGCTCCTGGGCTGCCAAAGAGTATACAAGGGGCATCAACTGTTCCCATAGCATGCTCTGCCATCCACATTAGCTCAGGACTGCCACCCTGCCTAGACACAGATGTGAACTGCCAGATGACCTGAAAGCCTACTTGTGCATCTAGTATACAATATTGTACCTACAGATCCACACTACTGCTTGCTTGGTCCATTTGCATGATTCTGAAATTGGAAACAGTAAATTAGTTCAAATTCTCTACCTGGGGTCTCACATATGTCCCATATGCATTTGAATGTCATTGCTCTGGAATGAGTGGGGACCAAATTATGCACCAGTAATGTCAACTCTAAAAGCCCTTTTCTGAAAACTAACAAGCTGGTATGTTGCGAGGGGCCTTCCATCACCAAGAATAAAGAGGGGGCCCTCTTCAATCGGTCTCTTCTCTATTTAAGCCCTTAGTGGGCAAATTCTGGCCTCACTCCCCTCCTGTAGTATGATGGACTCACCTCATCCCCTGAACAGTTTTGAATATCCTCAGGCCAAGACAACTGATTATTCCTCCACTCCAAAGCCCATTTCAAAGTATCCCACACTGACCCAAGCACTAGCTCACTCATTCTAAAAGCTCCAAAAAACTACCAGGAATGCAGTCTTGAACAAGGTTGACTCCTGTCTGCTTCTGCATATTTGGATGAGAAATAGCACCAAATCCTCAAGCGTCTGAACAGTGACTAGACCACAGCAATCCTCTCTGGGGCCCATGTCTTGAGGCTACGTTACTAAAAACCTCCAAAATATAAACCCACTACACAGATCTGGGTAACCCCTTATTCTACTGACAAATGTAAGGTCTGAGAAGGGACCAGAGATGCCAGCCCACAGGTTGCCAGACACAATGTACTGAAATTTCTGATCTTCCAGAATAAGTGATATCATTGACAGGCCCTCCCCCTCCTCTGAAATTACACAAAATTGTTAAAAACTCCTGCCATCAGCCATAAACGGCTGTGGTGCTACCAGTCTCTGTACTACTCCATCATACGTCAAGGTTTCAGAATGCTATTGGCATCTATTCTGGCTCCTTGTTGGCTCAGGATGCTAGGTCCTGAAATTCATCCACCTGAAATCACAACAATGCATCAGCTATTTCATTATTGATCCTGGGAACATGTCTGGCAGAAAACCATATGTCAAGATTTAAAGACTGTAGTACAAAAGCTCTTACCAACTTCAGAGCCTTAGGTGATCTGAAGGACTGGCGATTGAGAATATGTACCATTGCCATGTTGTCACTCCAAAAATGCACTTTTGTTTGTAAAATCCGTTCCCCAAATACTTATAGCTACCAAAATGGGAAAGAATTCCAGGAATGTTATATTCTCTACTACATATTTCTGTAGCCAATCTGAAGGCCATTCTGGCTACACCACCTGCCTCGGTAAAATTCTCCCAAACTTATTCCTCCTGATGCATCTGAATGAATCCATAATTCTTCTTCTTCAACACTTAGTGGAACAGTCAGCTGTAGTGATCATTCACTGTTTGGTCCATTCCTGTGCGACTGTAAGGGCTTGAGAGCCCAAGAGTCCAACATCGGAACAGACTTGATGAACCGATGTAATAAGGGGTCTGCCTCCACACCCCAGTTGGTGGAATTTTATCCCAGATGTTACAAGCCATTCAAGAACGGTGGTCACCAGAATGTCTTGTGGCATTCTTGCGACATGTCCGAAAAGCATAAGACAATGGTCCCAGTAGTCTGTAGACTGGAGCGACCGTAAACATCTGCATTACAAATGAAGTCATTCCACTTTATGCCCAATATACGATGTTGGCATTTTGTGTGGAAAGCCTCCAGCTTTGCCCAGTCTGAGTCGCATAGTGTCCTGTTTCGCAACCGTACAACAGTATGGAAAGGATACAGCTCAAATAGATCTTGAACTGGGTTGTCATGCTGAGATGATGTTGATTCCATATTCATTGTAAACACCCCTTGACAGACGCTGTGATGCCCATCTGATGGAGAACCTCCGTGTGAGAGTTGGAATGAACTGGTGAGTATAGACCCCAAATAGCAAAAGCCGGGGACTGTTTTGACAGTTTCATTATTCAAAGAGATTGGAGTCACAGGTGGACTTGGTCCTAGATTTTGCAGCTTTGTCTTTGACCACAAAACATGGAAGCCAACCCTTCCTCCACTTGCTGGAGTGCCTCATGAAACCTGTCGGGGCTCTGTACTAGAAGAACAACATCATTGGCAGTCAAGGTCTGAGAGTGAGAGATCACCGATCTTAATGCCTATGGACCTGATAGAATACTGCATTATGAAATCCATTGCCTGACAAAAGAGTGCAGGGGCCAAGACACAGCCCTGCCTGACACCAGATACTGATTTAAAAGGTGCCAATATCCGATTCCCCAAATGTACACGGGCAGTGGTTCCATTATGCAGCTTGCTAATCAAGTCCAGCAGAGCAATTGGGAAACCTACCTCTTTTAAGGCCTTCCATAGTGTGACTCAGTCAAATGAATCAAACGAAGCCTTAAGATCGACATGCGCTACATGCAGGGGCTTCTTGAACTCATGGTGTATCTCCAACAAGAAGAGGGCCAAAATGACATCTAATTGGACCTGTTCCTCATAAAGCCTGAGTGTTGGGGGCAACACTTCTGATGTAGCAGGGGCTCCAAAAGCGCCAGCAGAACATGCACAAACAACTTCCCTGGCATGGACAACAAGGTGATCGGGCTGTAGCTCTGACATTCACTGCGTGGTCCCTTGCCCTTATAAAGTGAGATCACAATACCGTCCTTCCAGGGAGTTGGCAAGGTTCCAGTTCTCCACACCAAATGAAAGATGGCCAGAAGTGATTCCACAACAGAGTCAATAGCACATTTTAGCAGCTCTCGGAGAATGCCATCGGTGTTGGCTGAGTGTCCATTTTCAGTTAGCGGATGGCACACTTCATCCAATGTTGGTGCATCAGTACAAGTATCTGGGCCTGAAACCACAGTGGCTGCCAAAACTTCCAGCTTTGAACAAGCAGCAACTGGAGAGCTGATTCAGGGCACTGTGATAATTTTCCACCCAGCGTGAAAGGATGTCATCCAATTTACATGGATGGCCTTGGCTGTTGTTCAAGAGGCCTTTCATAGTAACTACCTCTAGACCGCTAAGACAAATTCATCATCATCTGCCACTTGGTTATAATATGCCTCAAGATCGCAGAGTGCCAGGGGGTTGAACTTTCACTTCAGCTGAGTACAAGCAGGCTTATCGCCACACTGACAGAATGTGGCCTTCAATTTAACTGTCTGGAAGGCCTCCTTTGATAGCTATGGTCGGCGTGCTAGGCGCCTAATAGCCAATGGTCTGCTCGGCAGATTGGTGGAGGATGGAGGTGAACAGAGACCAGGCAACCTCGACATCATCTGGCAGGTCAGCTAGAGCCGAGAATCTATTTCTGACGTTGATACAAAACCTGTTGGCTATACCTGACACACAGAGAAGTGCATCGATGTCAAACTTTTTCCTCATCACAGAGGGCTTACTTGCTTGTCAGAGTGTCAACGCCATGCAGGCAACCACTAGGTGGTGATCTGTTTTCGCGGCACATTCCGCACCACGATATACTCTACAGGAGGTGAAGAGACGCCTGTCACGTGTGATGATGTGGTCCAACTCCTTCTGACAGATGCCATCATGAGAGATCCATGACATCTGGTGTATGCATCACCGCTTGAACCATGACCCAAGAATCGAAAGATTCTGAGAGGCGCAGAAGGTGAGAAAGCAGCAAGAGTTATAGTTGAGTGTACCTGAACTGTAATGGCCAGTGACCTGTTCAAGCCCAATTCGCAGGGAGACAGTACCTGCATTTAGGTTGCTAAGAATCACAAAACTGTCATGTGGAGGGATGGTGCGTACTAGAGATTCCAATTGATCGCAGAAATGATCTTTGACTGAATCAACAGATTTCTCAGTCAGCACATAGACTACTATGATAGCGAGGTGACTGTGCCAATGTTTAAGACATGCAATAAGTAGCAGAGAAGATCCAGGCATCCAGGTTATCAAGAAGGACTTGGCTTCACTTCAAAGTAGTAATGCTACCCCTTATAAGTGGCTGGGGCTGCTGGAATACAGAAGTAATGAATCTTCCACCTTGTGGCATCCGTGATCTATCAGCCTTGCTTCCATTAGGCCTGCGATTGATATGCCAAGATGGTCCGCATGAGACAGTGACCTGATGAACACACCTGTGAAGAGCTGGAACATTCCAGGTTGTAATTTTGATGGGCTGGTAGAGAACCCAGCTATGTTTGAATACATTGTCATGGCATACTGCTGATGTGCCTGCTGACATCAGAAGACGCGCATGACATCAGAAGACGCGGATCCCCAGGCGGTCTTTGGCATTAGCCTTTCACATTTGCAATGCAAGAAGGCGGCACCGGCAGGTCATCTACAGCGGAGAGTAAAGCGGGGCTTTAACTGTGGTGCTGAGTGCTAAGTTATTCATGTTGATCAAAAGTAAGAGCGAACGATCTATAACTCTCTCTCTATAATCCGTTCCTCCCTCCAAAAAGACACTCCATTAAAATGATTCAGAAACTGTTCTCAAGTCCCCAAATCCTCCTTCACCTCTTCATTAAGCTTATAAAATGGTTGGGCTTTGATATTCCCAATGACCGCCTGGTGCAAAATGCCCAAAATGACCCTGTGGCCACTATTCAGCATACAAAGTTAAGATGCCCAATAATAGATTGCAGCTCCAGCACTGTAGGCCTCCTTGCCACTATAGCCTTGATAATCAATCCCAGACGTTCCCCCAGCGTATCCTGTGGGAATCTAGATACACCAGTCTGTGTATCTATCCCACTCCCTAAATAGGTCAGCTTAGCAAAGGGCCCTTATTTTTTCATCAGTCAGAGGTATCCCCAACCTAACAAGGACTCGCCACATATACCTGTAGTGAGCACATTCTTGAGAAGCTGAGTTGTGAGATGCCATAACATATTAGAGGGGTTTAGAAACAGAGCAAGGCTGAGGGTATCCCAGTTTTTCAAATACACTATGCATTAACATTCCCAAAGGGACGATCACACTCTGCTGAAGCTCCTACATGTAACAACTAGATAGTGTGACAGCCAGAACCAACAGAAATGAAACTGATGAACTCTTCAGTTTCTCTCTGATGCTAGAATGTGGAAAAAACTTGTTCAGATATTCTTATCCTCTGATGCTATGGGGTGCACTTGGTAAAGAGGAGAGAAAAGAAAAATTATCTTCCCAGTACCAGATTGTATTTGTACTTCTCTTAAAAATTTTACTCATGGCTCAGCAGGAGCTGCAGAATGAACTGACTAGGAATACATCAGTTTCCTTTTACAATGGTTCAGAAGTGCTGAGCAAGAACATGAGCAGCACTGGCATGATTAAGAGGGGAAGAGAAACAGATTAAGTTCAGTAAGACACAAGAGGTGAGGAAGACAGAAGATAAAAACTACAGGAACGGGGTCAGATATGAAGAGGAGAAGGAGTGGAACAGAAAAGGAGAGAGAAACCAAAAGCAGCTAGGGTATGGTTGGTATGGTGTTCCACTAGCTGTGAGTCAGAGTTTAGGACGGGGCTTAAAACCAAACTACATGTCCCAGTAGAAGCTGGGAGGTCTACAGGGACAGGACACATAAACCGTGAGGAAATATATGCTCAGAATCATTCTTTCATAATCCAAATCCAGTCTCTAATCTGAAGCAATCTTGGAACCATTAGCAATTATCTTCAAGAACTCATGGACATCGAGTGAGGTCCCAGAGAGTGGAGGACAAATATAGCACCTGTCTTTAAAAAGGGGAACAAAGAGGACCCGGGAAATTATAGACCAGTCAGCCTAACTTCAATACCTGGAAAGATACTGGAACAAATTATTAAACAATCAATTTGTAAGCAACTAGAGCAGTGGTTTTCAACCTGTGGCCCATGACCCCTGGGAGTCCACACCTCCATTCGAAATTTTTTAGAGGTCTACAAATGAAAAAAGGTTCAAAACCACTGACCTAGAGTATAATAGGAATTTAAGGAATAGCCAAGATGTCAAGAACACTAAACAAACTTAATTTCCTTCTTTGAGAGGGTTACTGGCCAAGTGAATAGCGGGGAAGCAGAAGACATGAAAGCTCTTGATTTTATTCTATCGTCCCACATGGAACTCTCATAAGCAAACTAAGGAAATGCAGTCTAGATGAATTTACTGTAAGGTAGGTGAACAACAGGTTAAAAGACCATACTCCAAGAGCAGTTATCAGTGGTTTGCTGTCAAACTGGGAAGGTGCATCAAAAGGAGTTACGAAGGGATCAGTAGTATTCAATATTTTCCTAAATGACTTGGATCATGGAGTGGAGAGTATGCTTATAAAATCTGCAGATGGCAGACTGTAAGGACATTTTGGAGAACAGGATTAGAATTCAAAAGTACAAATACCCAGTTATACGATATTGCAGGGTTTTGTTTTTGTTGCTAAAACAAGACTATTCTAGCACAATATGAAAGATTTCCAAAATGTAAATTATACAATTACTGGGTTTGGATTTCATAATAGTAGCAGTGTCAAAAATAAAACGAGAATTAAGTGAAAAGAAATGAGATTATAAAGTAGCTTTTTAACAAGTCTTCCTTTACATTACCCTCAGATTTCCAATACAACCATCACCATAGTATCTAGGCACTGACTGAAATACTAAGATTAATCTTGCATTTGTTCAAAAATGGACCCTGCTGTTCAACATTCTTAGATTTAGCTGTTTTTAAACTGTTTTTTTAATTCACTCATCAGCTTCTGTTATTCGAGAATTTACGCAGGCCACAAATTATTTAAACTTACCTACAATATGAGAGGACAAAAATCAGCTCACTTAATCTATATGTTACAGCCAATTTCAAGACAAATATGCATTTAGAGCATTAAAACTTCAATTAACTTCCAAAAAGCTACACTCAGATTCTGTAGACTCTACTTTTAAAAGAAAAATTGAGTTTATAGAAATTTCCCTGACCATCTTCACAACACTGCTATTTTAAGCCTTGTTCACACTGGATCAACATTAACCCAGCTTCCAAATATACAACAGTGTAAAATTCAGTTACCTTAACAGGCTTTCACAGTTGCGGCCCTGATTCAGCAAAACACTTAAGTTCATGTTTAACCCACTGAAGACATTTAAGCACTTGCTTCTGCAAAGCATTTAAGCGCAAGTCAAATTTCACAAAGCACTTAAGCAAGACTTAGGAGCATCCACACAGTCTTACATGAATGAGATAAGATGTACTTTGTAATGTACAGAACCATGGGACAAGGTAAAGTAGTAACCCCCAGTGGGCACATGCCATGAGGAAGAGCACACTTCATTAAACCTAAAAAATAATCTGTGACACTTTATACTCATCTGTACTACAGGCAGAATCCCTCCCAAATGAGAGAAAAAAAAAAAGTGTATTACGTGATCCCAAATTCAAATAATCACTGGTACAAATATTTCAAGAGTGCCTTAACTGCAGCATTTCAGAGACCTGAAATGAACCTGTAACTGAAGAGGATAAAGCTGATCAACTACAGGTTTCTATTGCCAGTGAATGCCAACAACTTTTATTCCTATATCAAGGAAGAGGCAAGTACAAGAAATGTGATTGCGTGCATTTATTACTGATAAAATTAAAACAAATATATGCAATCAGTAGAACCCTCAGGCGCCTGGCAAATTAAAAAGGGCCTTGGTGTCATACCATTTGGACATCTCTGTCTTGAAAGTGTGATTATCCAACTGTGCTATATACACTGAGAGAGACTGAATTTATAAAGATGTTTACATTTAGCTGTGTATTCAGCAATACCTGCAATGATCTGTATAGAATGTATCAAATGTTTGTACTTTCCATACATATCACTGCTAGTATGTACATATGGAATACCGCACATTAAGATAAATATATACATTTAAATATGCAATCATATCACATTTCCTCCCTGGTTTGGACGCACAGACTCTGCACACACTTTGTATGTGAGTTATTATTGTGAGACTGCCTAGGAGGATTAAGGAACACTGTGCTGTAGCAAACTCCATTAACCAAACGGCAGCTGCAAATCAATTTCCACAAACATCACTTTGTGTAATGATTTTAAAAAGATTTAGTGTGGGGACAGTACTTTTCAAACAATTAATAGTATTCATCTCTGCATGATTGGGGGATAAAAGTCCAGTTGATAGACAATAGATTACTTTAATGGATTTTCCTAGGTTTTTTATTCATTGATAAATATGGGGATCATAACACAGATTACAAAAGGGCTTTGAGACCTATGTATGAAAACACTGTATCAGAGCCAAGTATTTAAGATTTAAAAGCTTTTGAGAATTTTTTTAAACCTGCACATATTTTATTGTAACTGAAACAACTGGTATCTGCTCAAATTTATGTGTTCACCATTTAAACAAATATATTAAAATGTTATTTTGTAGGAAGTTACAGAGCACTAAAGTAGCCAAGAGAAAACACTGCAAATGTGTAAAAAAAAAAAAAGGAATATGGAAACTGGAATCTCCATCTATACATAATGTAGTGTTTTACAACTTGGAAGGCAAGCCAGAAGAGACCACTGAGAATCAGTGAGGATGATGAAGGTGCAAGAGCCTAGATTCATTCCAGTTCCCCACTACAAATGTGCTGCCATGAGTAAAGCACCAAGAAGCTTCTTTGAAAGCTTACCTCCCTGCTCCTACAACAGTCCCTATTGCAGCTTGCCACAGGAGCAGTTTACATAGGGCTACAGGCTCAGGAAACAGCTCCCCAGCCCAAGTTTTTTTTATGTCTGCTTTTCAAACATAGATCAGCTGCAACAGCACGTGACCAGATCCCACAGAATCACCAATGGATGCACACTACCCAAACAGCACATGGCCTTTTGGCGAATTAGGGAACTGGAATAGCCAGGAATGACTAAGGGAGGGGAAGTAAAAATAAAAACAGTAAAAAAAGATCAAAAAATGGGTGAGAGAGGAGAATGGAAACAGAATAAATGCAGACACAAGATAACGGTACACAGCATTTTGAAAGGATGCAGCAAGGGGTGCCCTGAGGGGTTTCAACAGAAAGCAAAAACCCTACTATAAACCCTATACATAAATGTATATAGGACAAGTTGCAAATAGGTCTATTAAAAAAAAAAAAAAAAAGACAATTCAAATTGTGCTTTTAAAAAAAAGAAATCAAGACCCTCCGAACCCTCCCGCTGTGGTAATAGGTAACCGTTATGCTCTTCTTGATACAGGAAAGAAGGCATCACCCCCTACAGTAAAGGAGGAGAAGCCTCGTACCCCTAAGGCTGGGAGGTCTGCTGCCACCACTGCGAATAGGAAACGTAGAGTAGTGGTGGTCGGAGACTCTCTGCTGAGGGGGACGGAGGCGCCCATCTGTCGCCCTGACATTTCATCTCGGGAGGTATGCTGCCTGCCGGGAGCCCGTATCCGAGACGTTACGGAGGCATTGTCGAGGATTATCCAGCCCTCTGACTACTACCCCATGCTACTCATCCATGTGGGCACAAATGATACTGCGCGGTGTGACACTGAGCGGATCAAGAGTGACTACAGGGCTCTGGGAGTACGGGTGAAGGAGTTTGGAGCGCAGGTGGTATTCTCTTCGATTCTTCCTGTCAAAGGTAGGGGCCCGGGCAGAGACAGATGCATCATGGAGGTGAATGCCTGGCTGCGAAGATGGTGTCGCCAGGAGGGCTTTGGCTTCCTAGACCACGGGATGCTATTTGAGGAAGGATTGCTAGGCAGAGATGGTGTTCACCTTTCGAGGAGGGGAAAGACCCTATTTGGACACAGACTGGCTAACCTAGTGAGGAGGGCTTTAAACTAGGTTCGACGGGGACAGGTGAGCAAAGCCCGCAGGTAAGTGGGGAACATGGAGACCTGGGAGATGGGTCGGAGACGAGAGGGAGTGTGGGCTATATTGGCAGAGAGAAAGGAGGGTCAGGACAAAACCGGGAGGAAAGATCAAACCAGTATCTTAGATGCCTATATACAAATGCGAGAAGTATGGGTAATAAGCAGGAAGAACTGGAAGTGCTAATAAATAAATACAACTATGACATTGTTGGCATCACTGAAACTTGGTGGGATAATACACATGATTGGAATGTTGGTGTGGATGGATACAGCTTGCTCAGGAAGGATAGACAGGGGAAAAAGGGAGGAGGTGTTGCCTTATATATTAAAAATGTACACACTTGGACTGAGGTAGAGATGGACATAGGAGACGGAAGTGTTGAGAGTCTCTGGGTTAGGCTAAAAGGGGTAAAAAACAAGGGTGATGTCATGCTAGGAGTCTACTACAGGCCACCTAACCAGGTGGAAGAGGTGGATGAGGCTTTTTTTAAACAACTAACAAAATCATCCAAAGCCCAAGATTTGGTGGTGGGGGGGGACTTCAACTATCCGGATATATGTTGGGAAAATAACACAGCGGGGCACAGACTATCCAACAAATTCTTGGACTGCATTGCAGACAACTTTTTATTTCAGAAGGTTGAAAAAGCTACTAGGGGTGAAGCTGCTCTAGACTTGATTTTAACAAATAGGGAGGAACTCGTTGAGAATTTGAAAGTAGAAGGCAGCTTGGGTGAAAGTGATCATGAAATCATAGAGTTTGCAATTCTAAGGAAGGGTAGAAGGGAGAACAGCAAAATAGAGACAATGGATTTCAGGAAGGCGGATTTTGGTAAGCTCAGAGAGCTGATAGGTAAGGTCCCATGGGAATCAAGACTGAGGGGAAAAACAACTGAGGAGAGCTGGCAGTTTTTCAAAAGGACACTATTAAGGGCCCAAAAGCAAGCTATTCCGCTGGTTAGGAAAGATAGAAAATGTGGCAAAAGACCACCTTGGCTTAACCACGAGATCTTGCATGATCTAAAAAATAAAAAGGAGTCATATAAAAAATGGAAACTAGGACAGATTACAAAGGATGAATATAGGCAAACAACACAGGAATGCAGGGGCAAGATTAGAAAGGCAAAGGCACAAAATGAGCTCAAACTAGCTACGGGAATAAAGGGGAACAAGAAGACTTTTTATCAATACATTAGAAGCAAGAGGAAGACCAAAGACAGGGTAGGCCCACTGCTTAGTGAAGAGGGAGAAACAGTAACAGGAAACTTGGAAATGGCAGAGATGCTTAATGACTTCTTTGTTTCGGTCTTCACCGAGAAGTCTGAAGGAATGCCTATCCTAGTGAATGCTAATGGGAAGGGGGTAGGTTTAGCAGATAAAATAAAAAAAGAACAAGTTAAAAATCACTTAGAAAAGTTAGATGCCTGCAAGTCACCAGGGCCTGATGAAATGCATCCTAGAATACTCAAGGAGCTAATAGAGGAGGTATCTGAGCCTCTAGCTATTATCTTTGGAAAATCATGGGAGACGGGAGAGATTCCAGAAGACTGGAAAAGGGCAAATATAGTGCCCATCTATAAAAAGGGAAATAAAAACAACCCAGGAAACTACAGACCAGTTAGTTTAACTTCTGTGCCAGGGAAGATAATGGAGCAAGTAATTAAGGAAATCATCTGCAAACACTTGGAAGGTGGTAAGGTGATAGGGAACAGCCAGCATGGATTTGTAAAGAACAAATCATGTCAAACCAATCTGATAGCTTTCTTCGATAGGATAACGAGTCTTGTGGATAAGGGAGAAGCTGTGGATGTGGTATACCTAGACTTTAGTAAGGCATTTGATACGGTCTCGCATGATATTCTTATCGAGAAACTAGGCAAATACAATTTAGATGGGGCTACTATAAGGTGGGTGCATAACTGGCTGGATAACCGTACTCAGAGAGTTGTTATTAATGGTTCCCAATCCTGCTGGAAAGGCATAACGAGTGGGGTTCCGCAGGGGTCTGTTTTGGGACCGGCTCTGTTCAATATCTTCATTAACGACTTAGATATTGGTATAGAAAGTACGATTATTAAGTTTGCGGATGATACCAAACTGGGAGGGATTGCAACTGCTTTGGAGGACAGGGTCATAATTCAAAATGATCTGGACAAATTGGAGAAATGGTCTGAGTTAAACAGGATGAAGTTTAACCAAGACAAATGCAAAGTGCTCCACTTAGGAAGAAAAAATCAGTTTCACACATACAGAATGGGAAGAGACTGTCTAGGAAGGAGTACGGCAGAAAGGGATCTAGGGGTTATAGTGGACCACAAGCTAAATATGAGTCAACAGTGTGATGCTGTTGCAAAAAAAGCAAACGTGATTCTGGGATGTATTAACAGGTGTGTTGTGAGCAAGACACGAGAAGTCATTCTTCCGCTCTACTCTGCTCTGGTTAGGCCTCAGCTGGAGTATTGTGTCCAGTTCTGGGCACCGCATTTCAAGAAAGATGTGGAGAAATTGGAAAGGGTCCAGAGAAGAGCAACAAGAATGATTAAAGGTCTTGAGAACATGACCTATGAAGCAAGGCTGAAAGAATTGGGTTTGTTTAGTTTGGAAAAGAGAAGACTGAGAGGGGACATGATAGCAGTTTTCAGGTATCTAAAAGGGTGTCATAAGGAGGAGGGAGAAAACTTGTTCACCTTAGCCTCTGAGGATAGAACAAGAAGCAATGGGCTTAAACTGCAGCAAGGGAGGTCTAGGTTGGACATTAGGAAAAAGTTCCTAACTGTCAGGGTGGTTAAACACTGGAATAAATTGCCTAGGGAGGTTGTGGAATCTCCATCTCTGGAGATATTTAAGAGTAGGTTAGATAAATGTCTATCAGGGATGGTCTAGACAGTATTTGGTCCTGCCATGCGGGCAGGGGACTGGACTCGATGACCTCTCGAGGTCCCTTCCAGTCCTAGAATCTATGAATCTATGAATAAGACAAAACAGAGACTTGCCCTAGATGCTCACTGTCAGATATGTTTTGTCAACAGGAAAAAAAAAAGAGAAAATAAAAACTAAAACTATTAAAACCTTGATAAATATTAAAAGTTAAGTTACTATTATGTATTCTAAAATAAGCTAACTCTCCTCTTGCTTTTAATACCTTCTTGAAGCAGTGATTCCGATGGCTGTGTATTGGAAGGCACAGAAGCAGGTTCAGTTAAGTGGTCTCCAACAGGTGTTCTTATTGAAGAGGTCACAGCAGAAGAAACAACAGATGTTTCCACACCAGGCTTGGTAAACTGAACATTCTGGCTTACAGGATGCGATGAATCTACAATACCAACTGAAAAACAGAGTGAAAAAGGAAGATAACATTTTACTCATTAGCAAAGACAACTGCACCAATACCAGACAACAGTTAACTTGATTCTGGTTTCAGAGTTCCTAAGATAAAGTATTTCAAAGAGCAACAGCTTTAAACAGCTAGATTGCTGAGAAAGAGGAAAAATATGTTTTTCAGTTGAACACCAATTCTGCTAAGTAAACACTCCATTGAGATGGAGATTACTGTTTTGAATATTAATTGTACCAACAACTAAAGCAGAAAATATAATTTCACACAGAAAGCATCAGATAGATGGTTTAATGCTAAGAAGAGCCTGGATACACCAAATTTGTGATCCATCCCCAAACCTATGCCCTCTAATTCTGCCTCCAAAAATCACTCTCACAGCCTGACAGACTGTTGTACTGCCCAGTCACTAATCTTCCTTCCAAGTAAGGCAGCACAGTCAAGTTGCAGCAATCAGCTGTGCAGTGCTCCACTGCTTTGCTTCCCTACTACACTGGTCTTTCCAACTATGCGGCCCAGACACCTAGGATTCTGCTTTAATCAGCAATTAGTATCACATGGAATATTAAAATATTTTCACAGGGAATTTGCAATGTTGTTTTGAACATCTGAACATGCTAGGATCTTCCCATTAAAACTCAAACGATGCCAAAAGGCAGGATATAGCTCATTAGGAATACTTTCCATATCAAAACTATCCTCACTTCAGTGAAGTGAGTTTTAAAGGGGCACAGATATTGTAAAGAGGAGTAGGTCAACAATAGTTATGAAAATTTTTGTAAAGGTACAATAACTTTATTTCCACCAAATATCAATGTAGTCTGAATAAATTGTACTTTTAGCAAACGAAACTTTAAGCAACCTTTTTTCTAACACTTCAAGCTCAATTCTCCCCTTATGAACACACATTCCTGAGAGCTATTAGAAAATTGGTTGATGTACAGGTGCAGACTACCCGCTTTTACAATGCAACACATCTGCCAATGCAGACCAATAAACCAGAAGCCAGGATCAAGTCTTTGATGATTATTTTACCAGATCAGACTATTAAAATGGCAAAAATAAAAGCAAAAGAAATTCAGCTGACCACCAGCATTTAGAATACAAATGAGACAACTGTTATAAGTAAAAATAGATAAATATGCATTATATTTTTAAATAATAAATATTGTTACAGTTGCAGTTACAACTCATCAGGAAAGCCCAAGTTTGTATGTGCAACCTTAGCTCTACCACTTGTGTATATATTATGATTAGTCCAATTATGTGATCCTATACTTTTTCTCAAATAGTACAATATTATTTGAGTGGGTTTTAGGGGACACTTGAGGGGAAGGAGGGCATGTAAAGCAACAACTCTGTTAGTTTGATTTACTGGCTGGCTAAGTTAAAGTGTTAACATGAATAATGATGCTAGGTGGTCATTGTATTTTAAGTTTAATTACTAGGCTGCCTAACACTTTCTGAATGGTTTATTGCTGAAATCTAAAATAAATAAAAAACATTAATGAAACAATATACTTTTTTCTAGCGTGTATACACAAATGTTAGCAGTTTTTAATAATGGGCACTACTTATTATTTATGCCAGAAAGAGTGAATTGAGATAGTTTATATAAAAGATGAGCAGTGATAATTTTTCTATTACTTAGAACACTGGTAAATGCACTAAAAGCAGTAGCCCCAGAGTACCTATATGCACAAAGTGCTATGATCAATTGTTCATAACTCAGTTAAAAACAATCTAACCAATTTTCACTGGAATATTCAAAGATTCTTAATGATTTATCTCCTTGCCAAATGTTAATTTTATTACAAAAATTGTTGCAGCAGAAAGCTATCCAAAAAGGTTTCCCAAACTTATAGGGAAAGGTTTGGGGCTTTTAGCTATACTCCTTCAAAACAGCAGAACAGTTTCTTTCACGCTTTAAAAAAACGGCAGAAATAAGGCCTGGAAAAATTACATATTCATAGAGAAAAGTTTTGAGGAGTCCTGAGCAACTGAAAACAGGGTATTACAATAAGAACACTTACACAACTTTAATTATCACCTTTGTTACTGCTCTAAGTATGCCATTCACTCTTGAAAGACCACCACATGAACCACAATTTCCAGCAGTTTTAATTTTGCTAACAGTTTTTTTCTCAGCTGACAAGGAGATGAAGTACATACTCAAGTAGTGATTAACCTACAATACAGCAATCAAGCTTAAGATAAAGATTGACCGAACATCTGTTTAAGTACATATTTTCTATTGGCTTATCCTAGACAAGCTTGATTAGCCACTACCACATTCCAGCTAGCAGATGCCATAAAAATGTACCCATGAAACTAACAATGTTTTGTTAGCTCACAGTAAATGTGAAAAAATGCAGAAAACCCTTTAAAGTTAGCCAGAATTAGAGGAAAACTGCAATATAAAATATATTTTATGACATTACAGTGAAGAAATAATCACTAAAAATGAGTAGGAACCTTAAATATAAATTAAAATAATTAAACAAGAAGCTGCTATTTTTGGCACAGATAGGTCAATGTACGATTGCATGACAAAGGGAAGTCAATGTTTAAATTTAATGTATTTTGTTAACTAACTATAGTTCAACCAGTTGCCTTGCAACCATGGCAGCCTCTTGGCTTATCATGGATTCAAACGCTGAGCATCCCTCTCTGCTTTTAAACATCAAGCTGGACCTTCCATTGCAAATCATTAGTCAGTACAGTAGCACCATTCACAGTTATGAAGATACCCTTTAAAATACTCTTTATGTATTTTGGTGGACAGTCTTTCCAGTATTTGTGGTAACATTCTGCAGTTAGACTTAAAATTATAGCCAGGGCCATGTGCAGCTATAGCAATGTAATCTAAGTCACGCTCTATATCCTGTATATTTTGTGGTATACAATAACATAAAGCTATGATAAGTAATTAACTATTTAAACAGGAATAGAAAACACTGGGTAGACAATGTGACCAGTTTAACACTGCTGTTGGCATTTTAACTTTTGCATTTCTTAATTCTGATTAACTGTCAAGCATTTTATATGTAATGTTATATGGGTAAAAATACAGTTTCTTTGTGAGGTGCTGTTATACATACATGTTTACACTTACGTGCTTAAGTAACAATAAGCACAGATGTAGATGAACAAGTAGATAGCCTAAAGGATTTATATACAGGCATTATAGGTACACAGGGCACAGGTACATGGCACAGTGCTGTTTTAGCCCAGGTCCAGACTAGTATCTATGTTATACTGGCAAAGCACTCCTAGTTTGGACACAGTTTAAACTGGCAAAACTTTATTTTGCTCAAGGGGGGGCTGGAATAAGCTATGCTGACAAAAGTAAACTATATCAGGAAAAAAGCAGTTTTGCCAGTATAACTATATCTACACTAGGGTCTTTTGCTGGCACAGGTACCTTGGTCACAAATCACACCCCTCGCTGAAAGAGGTCTGCCAGCAAAAGTTTGTAGTGTAGATCTGGCCTTACTTGGGCATGCATGCAGGTTTTGTTTATTACACAAATGTGACATTTTAAATAAAAAAGTTTAATTTTAATTACAGGTCGCTGTCTGTTTCCTGCATGTTACAAGAAGTTCACTTTCCTTCTCAAAATGGCTTTAGGACTATCTCCTGAGCTGTGATCTTTGCTACATCTTGTTTAGACATACACCTCTACCCCGATATAACGCAACCCAATATAACACGAATTCGGATATAACGCAGTAAAGCAGCGCTCCGGGAGGGCGGGGCTGCGCACTCCGGCGGATCAAAGCAAGTTCGATATAACGCGGTTTCAACTATAATGCGGTAAGATTTTTTGGCTCCCGAGGACAGCATTATACAGGGGTAGAGGTGTACTTTAAACTGTAGGTTTAATCTTAAAGCCTTTGAGTATCTTATCAGAGTCTATGTTCAACGTTTTCTGTAAATTTATTTACATACATGAGTCAAAACATTTCATTCTATGGACCATCCCAAAAAATGTGTTCTAGATGTTCTTGAAAGGGGTTGAGGTTATTTTGTTGACAATTTCTGTGTACTGTATCCATGAAAGCAAAGTGGTGAGGGTACACATTTTGGAAAATATCTGCCTCAGACATCTGTAATTTCTTGAAATTGTTTCCTTTTGAATCACTTTGTTTTTGACACTTTTCAGAGATACCTGGAGAATGTCAGTTTGGTTTTAAGATGTGCCTGGTTTACTGGATTTTTGGATTTATCTTTCCATCTGTTTTGGTGTGAAAGAAATCCCTACATGGATGAAGTTTTCTGCATAGGAAATTTATGTCTATAATGGCCAGCTCCTAACAGTGCAAAAAATTACTTCCAAGTAAAACTATTTCCTTTAAAATTATGCAAAATGATGAGGTCTGTTGTAGAATCTTTAATGTTTGATATCAAAATAGTTTGTATAGACAACCAAGTAGGTAAAAATGGAGTAGGACCCATTTAAAGTGATCAGCTGCAAGAAGATTTTAAGGAGCTGCTGCAAATTTTAAGTCAACCTTCCCTAAGCACAAGGCACATTATAAACTGTTATACTACACTGAACAAGTTACTCCCTAAGAAATAAGAAACAGAGGTAATGAAGATGAAAGGAAAGTAAATCAAGAAAAATATTTATGCTTGTAACTACATTTTTTCTAAATATATGCAGTGCAGGATTGAAGACTGGAAGTTTTATAGCAATACCAACCAAATTTTACTCAGTCTGAAAATGCTTTAAGCCTGCACCAACAACCTGAAAAAGTAACTAAAACTATATCACTCCCCCCTCCAGTGAATTAATTACAGGAACAAAGAAACATTTGGCATTTTACTCCTGACCGGACTGTTGCAGCAATTCAGGTTACATTTTCAATATAATGCCACATGTTAGTCATGGATAAAAATCTGCTGAGCAATTTTAACTGGAAAATTGTGAATCTCAGCAAAAGTCTGGAATTTACCATCAAATGGAACATTTATTATTTATTAATGCTTTGTTTATCCCAGGCTTTGCAAATGGTGCAAATTTATTATAAAATTGCTTTTGGCTAATTAACATTAAGAATATTCAGCCTGTTGTATGTAACACGATAATCTCAAACAGAACAAAATAAACTTAAATTGGGTACAGCTCGCTGACTTAGAAAAATTAATCTTTGGATCAGCCAGCGGCATAATTATCTACCTCACATTCAATGAGCTAGGTGTTGTTATATAGCTCTAGTACAGTAGAAAAGGAATACGGTATTAATGCTTATTCTTAGGTATATAACTGTAAATAGGTGTGTGTGTGTGTATGTGTATATATATATTTATTTATTTATTTTGAAGTTACATTACACCATACTAGGTAATTCCATCCCCCACCTTTGATTTTTTCAAGCCCAACGTTTATTATTTATTTGTATTATGGGAGCATCTAGGAGCCCCACATCTGGATAAGGGCCCCTTTGTGATAGGTATTGTACAAGCAAGCACAGAACAAATAGACTGTCCCTTCCCCCAAAGAGCTTACAATCTAAATAAATGTTAAGTCAGTTGAAATCTGAAGGTTAAAGTGAAATCTATACAGATGTTTTTCAGAAATCAGTTAAAACCAGACAGAAATTTACTGAATGAAAAATTGTATGTAAACACTACTTTAGCACTCATACTTCCAATTAAGAAATGATTTCTTATCTGACCTCTTCATTAAGGAACAAACCGAAGACCACAAAAATATCACTCCATGCGTCTTTCAAATTCTCATTTAGGTTTTTGCCAGCTCCATTGCCCTGTCTTAAAAACCATGTTCCTTGGAGACAACATTGTTAGGAGCAAATAAATAATGGATTTTAACATGTCTGACAAGCAACATTTTTCATTTAAATTAAAAATCTTTGTAAATGCAACATTAACACTGAGAATTTTAACAGACACAAAAAGGTTCACATTAATACTACAGATACGTATGGTAATATTTTGGATTGTTGCTTGGATTGACAATATTTTGTCAATTTTTCCCTGGGATGTGTGTAATGTGATCAAGTTTATTATTACAGTGGAAACTTCAAATTTTCAATATCCTGACTAATCCATTTAAATTTTCAAACTTAAAAAGGCATTAACCTGTTTCTGCATTTAACTTTTTTTAAGAAAAACAAAAGAAGTAGGGCAAGAAGAGAAGTCAAGCAGATTTGGGGAAATGAAGTCATTTATGTCATCACCCCATTTCATATTATGCTTGACACTAGCTACCTCAGTGTGATTTAGTTTTCAATTTTTTAAAGTTATTTATTGGGGGAAGGGGGAGAGAAGGGGAAGGGCAAGAAAGAGAGGGAGAGTGTGTGTCAGGAAGCTTTAGGGAGGGTAGCGTCATAGGAGGGGGATCTGCAAGCAATGAAAGGAAGAAGCCAGCTTCCTGACCATTCTTTGTAACTGCAAATCCCCTATAAAGTAGGAATGGAAGCAGCAGCACATAGGCATCTCAGAGGAGCAGTAGAGACTTCTTGGCATGCAACTCAACATGGTTCTAAGCTGAAAATATAGCTAATTGAAGGAGATAAAGTGAACAAGGATTGTGAGGGGGCTCACAACCGAAAACCTTCAATTTTGACAGGTGAGGAAAGCAGTTTTTATTAGACAGAGGGAAGAAAAGGAAATACAAAGATGCTCTTCACCTAAGAATTCTAAGGAAAAACATCCCCAAGTTTTTATAGTTAATATAAGTAAAAAACATATGCACACTTCTTTTTCATAACCTTTTGACACACTGTCATTTTCAATCCAGCAGAAGCCTAAGCTACAACTCAACATACTAAAATTAAACTAAAAGGTATTCTGCATTCAAACTACACAAATGGTTGAATTTAGGCAGGGCTTAACTAAGGGTATGATCTACACTACGAAATTAGGTCAATTTTATAGAAGTCCATTTTTAGAAATCTATTTTATACAGTTGATTGCGTATGTCCCCACTAAGCGCATTAAGTTGGCGGAGTGCATCCTCACTACCATGGCTAGCATCGACTTACAGAGCGGTGCACTGTGGGTAGCTATCCCACAGTTTCCGCAGTCTCCGCCGCCCATTGGAATTCTGGGTTAAGCTCCCAATGCCTGGTGGGGCAAAAACATTGTCGCGGGTGGTTTTGGGTACATGTCGTCAGTCGCCCCTCCCTTCGTGAAAGCAATGGCAGACAATCATAGAATCATAGAACGTGAGGGTTGGAAGGGACCTCAGGGGGTCATCTAGTCCAACCCCCTGCTCAAAGCAGGACCAATCCCCAACTAAATCATCCCAGCCAGGGCTTTGTCAAGCCTGACCTTAAAAACTCCTAAGGAAGGAGATTCCACCACCTCCCTAGGTAACCCATTCCAGTGCTTCACCACCCTCCTAGGGAAAAAGTTTTTCCTAATATCCAACCTAAACCTCCCCCACTGCAACTTGAGTCCATTACTCCTTGTTCTGTCATCTGGTAACACTGAGAACAGTCTAGATCCATCCTCTTTGGAACCCCCTTTCAGGTAGTTGAAAGCAGCTATCAAATCCCCCCTCATTCTTCTCTTCTGCAGACTAAATAATCCCAGTTCCCTCAGCCTCACCTCATAAATCATGTGCTCCAGCCCCCTAATCATTTTTGTTGCCCTCCGATGGACTCTTTCCAATTTTTCCAAATCCTTCTTGTCGTTTCGTGCCTTTTTTCCTGGGTTACCTGTGAAGACGCCATACATGGCAAGCATGGAGCCCGCTCAGCTCACCGTCACTGCTGTTGTTGTGGGCAAGTCTACTGTGGGGGCTGGTGTGATCCAAGCAGCATTCTGTTATCAAGGGTAGTGACTCTAGGAAACGTGCAGGCCTTTTTAGATTTTAGGTGCATCATATTCCTGTCATTTGTCTCTGGTGAAGAAGTCTTGCAGCCGTACATTCCAGTCCTGTTGGCGCTGTAACACCCCATAGCACTTCTGTGGCTGACACATGTAACAGCTCCAGAGTTCTTGCTCTTTTGCCTTGACCGAGGTACCTTGCCCTACCAGGACCTCCAAGCATTCAACGCAGAAATACCTGCAGCAGCTGGCATTGCTACATAGTAGCAGCTCCTTGCCTTCGCAGCAGACGGTGCAGTAGGACTGGTACCCATCCTCGTCAGAAATGTAGCTTGGCCGGGGGTTCTGGGAACATCTTCCCTGCCTGGCTCCTAGCAACCTCCAGGGCACGGTGTACAGCTCCACCACTTCCCATGGCTCATGAAGCCTGGACAGTAGTAAGGAGCAGCTCAACTATAGGCTGAGCAAATGCAGAATGGTGGTAGACTGTGCCTTTGGACGTGTAAAAGCTCACTGATGCTGTTGGTCAGACCTCAGTGCAACCAACATGCCCATTGTTATTGCTGCTTGCTGTGTGCTCAATAATATCTGTGAGTAAGGGGGAGATGTTTATGGCGGGGAGGGAGGTTGAGGCAAATCGCCTGGTGTCCGATTTTGAGCAGCCAGACACCAGGGCGATTAGAAGAGCACAGCAAGGCGCACTGCACATCAGAGAGGCTTTGAAAACCAGTTTCATGACTGGCCAGGCTTTGGTGTGACAGTTTTGTGTGTTTCTCCTTGATGAAAACCCGCCTCCTTTTTGATTTGAATTCCCTGTAAGCCAACCACCCTCCCCCCTTCGAAATAAAGTAACTATTGTTTTGAAACCATGCATTCTTTCTTTATTTTTTTTTAAAAAATGAGATAACGGACAAGGTAGCCCGGGTGGGATGGGGGAGGAGGTAAGGATAAGGCCACATTGCTTATTGTAGCCACACTAAAAATCAAACTGTTTGAATGACAGCTTTCTGTTGCTCGGGCCATCCTCTGGAGTGGAGTGGCTGGGTGCCCAGAGCCTCCCCCCTCCCGCATTCTTGGGCATCTGGGTGAGGAGGCTATGGAACATGGGGAGGAGGGTAGGTGGTTATACACTGGATGCAGCGGGGGTCTGTGCTCTTGTTGGCTTTCCTGCAGCTCCAACAGACGCTTCATCATGTCTGTTTGCTCCCCCATTAGCCTCAGCATTGCATCCTGCTTCCGCTCTTCGCGCTCACTTAATTCTTTCCTGGCCTCTGCCACTGAATGCCTCCATGCATTACGCTGTGCCCTATCCGTGTGGGAGGACTACATGAGCTCGGAAAACATGTCATCATGAGTGCGGTTTTTTGCCTTCTAATCTGCGATAACCTCAGGGACAGAGATGATAGGGGGAGCGTAGAAACATTCTACGCTCTACGATTCTGAGGGGACTGCATGGTCACCTGTGCTGCTGAGTTCGCCACGCTGACCAAACAGGAAATGAAATTTAAAAGTTCACAGGGCATTTCCCGTGTGTCTGGCTAGTGCATCGGAGTTCAAAGTGCTGTCCTGAGCGGTCACAATGGAACACTCTGGGATAGCTCCCGGAAGCTAATACCATCGATTTGCGTCTGCACTACCCCAAATTCGACTCAGCAAGGTCGATTTTAGTGCTACTCCCCTCGTCGTGGAGGAGTACAGAAGTCGATTTTAAGAGCCCTTTAGGTCAACGGAACGGGGTTGGTTGTGCGGACGCAGTCATTTTTAAATCGATCTAACGCAGCTAAATTCGACCCAACCCCGTAGTGTACACCAGGGCTTAGCCTGACCAGAACTCAACCATTTTTCCTAGTCAAGACAAACCTGCAGCTAAAGAAACATAAGCACCTCTCTCAAACTCTCTTTTAATAAGCCTCTAACCCAAGTCCCCTTTTCCCAGCTAAAAAAATTCTTATATCATCTCCAAATGTGCAATGAGAATTTGAAATAGATTGTTTTCTAATTAAGGTGTGTTCAGTTGTTTAGTATCCATTTCTTCCAGTAAAGGAAAACTATACCCATCTTGCTCAGCTCACAGTCAGGAACTTAAAAATGTGAGAAACTTACCACCTTAAACAAAAAAATAAGGTATCTAACAGAATTAAAGGTTTTCTTATTACAGTTGATATTGGGAGCAGCTACCTTGCTAAAAATGTGATGTTGCCAATGTCCAAGTAACTTATCAGCAAGATGGCTGCTACCAGCGATAGGATTTTCAAATGCATTTAGGTTATAAGTGGTTTTTCACCTTTTGAATTTTCAGAGTGGGCTCAGAAAAATAAGTAGTGTTTTCCTTCACTAGCATTTGCAAGTATTAATCACCATGTTGGGGCATGACAAACTGATTTTTGATTAGGTTCTCTGTCTTCAGAGCTGATTGAGAGAAAATATATCTAGTTTGTCTATTTTTTCTCCCTAAACGTAGATATACTAGGTATTAGAAGCCTCTTGGACTCTTCAGTTCTGTTTACGCATATGTTTATGTATTCTTTCCCAAAATGTTTATCAGAAACATTTGCACAAAAATAGTGTCTTTTTCCTTAGCTGACTTCCACTGAGAGAGATGCAAGTCACACAGCTGTCAGCAATAACACAATTAGCTGCTATGGAGAGAATTATGTCCTCACAAACAGACAATAATGTCTTCAATGAATTAATAAGGAACAGGAGGTGACAAACTTAAAGGATACAGAGGCCCTGTATTCATCCAAATGTCTATTACAACAAATTAACAGAAATACCTACATTTAAAATATTTTCAGATTTCCATGAGGCATCATCATTATAAACTATCACTTAAATTTCTTCAATTATGGAAAAATACTTCATTTCATTTCATTTAGAAGTTTCCTGATTTTGGCATAGTACTATACCTGTATTTATTTGGTTGCTTGCTTTAGCCAGGGATCCAGTGTTATTCCTGCTGAAGTTGTCTTGAGCTGACTGAAAATCTGAAGTGGACCATGATGTAGAATTATATCCCAAAGGAACTTGCTGTTGCAGTGTACGAGGTACAGTTGAACTTTGATCAGGAAATGTATTAGTCTCTTCAAACTGTCCAACAGCTGGAAGGCTCTGGGAAGTAAATACCTGCCCATATGGACTACCAACAGACATGGAAGGATAGGAAAGGTTAGGATACACAGCACGAGAGACGGTAGGCATGGCATAATGACCAGAAGAAAGGGGAAATCCCTGAGACGCAACTGAAGAGCTGGTTGAAGAACTGTAGTGACTACTCAATGCAGAATACGACTGTGGAACACTTGTATGTAAATGGGATGCAGATGATATTGCTCCTTGGGTAAGTCCTCCAGCTGACTCCACAGGATGAGGAGCCCCACTGTACAACTGCTGTGTGTTCAACATGCTGGGACCCACAGAAGTTGTCATGACACTTTGCACTGGTATTGAATAGCAAGCAGAGTGGTAATCAGCAACATACTGGTTATTCAACTGCGAGGGGACAGCTTCATGGGGCACTGGTGGGTAGCGTCTGGAGGAAGCACTATAGTTTTCAAGATGTAAGCCATATCCAAAAGGGAATTGCATCTGATTTTGCACTGGACCTGAAAAGAAGAGAAAATGTCATATGTATTGAAGTTGTATGGGTTACATACACCTTTATCACAGTTGGTTGACACACAGACAGACTGGGGCAGGGGTAGGCAACCTATGGCACAGGTGCCAAAGGCGGCACGCGAGCTGATTTTCAGTGGCACTCACACTGTCCGGGTCCTGGCCATTGGTCCGGGGAGCTCTGCATTTTAATTTAATTTTAAATTAAGCTTCTTAAACATTTTAAAAACCTTATTTACTTTACATACAACAATAGTTTAGTTATATATTATAGACGTTTTGAAAGAGACCTTCTAAAAATGTTAAAATGTATTACTGGCACGTGAAACCTTATATTAGAGTGAATAAATGAAGACTCGGCACACCACTTTTGAAAGGTTGCCGACCCCTGGACTGGGGGATCAGTGTGCTTATTAGCATTAACATGCCAGCAGGAGGAGCAAGCAACCAACAGCATCAAAAAAGGAAGCTACTTCCAAACAGTGGAAAGGACAGAATGGTTAAAGTAGCAGACATTTATGTGAAAATAAAATACTTAAAGCAGTTTATATACACATACAAAACACAATTTTCAAAGTTCCATCTCAGATATTTGAAAATGTGTTGTAAAAAGTTTTCCCCAAGCTAAGACGCTACATGTCATTTATATTTGGAGGATTATTTTTTAAACAAACATGTTAGAAAGCCCCTGAAAAAGAAAGGTATTTGTAACAGAAAAATAAGTAACATTACCTGGCACATTTGGTATTTATAACAGAAAAATGCCAATATGATAAGGTACTTCAAAAACAACCTGCTAAATGTGATAGGAAAATAAAATCCTGCGCTCAAACCGATCCGTGGATAAAAGTTAGTAATACTTAGTTTTATGAATTCTTAAGAGATGACTAAAGTGAAATGCTGAGTTGCTATTGCTTTTTCCAGTCTGCTCTCACATTGTTTTTGAAGTCTGCGCTTCTACAAAAGCCCAGCTATAAACATACAGTATCCAGGAAGATAGCTCTATTTCCATTCATTGCCCCATAGTCCTCCGGTACAAGCCAGTGACTGCCAAGTACTTTTAGTTATATATGAATTTCTCATTTGTTTTTCCCACTCTAATTTGGTTTGACAGGATAAGCTGCTTGCATCAAATACGCTTTCATCTTTGCCAGGGCTACTGTGCATCCATACATTCACAGAGCAACTTGTGTTTTGAGTTCCCTGTTTGTACTTAATCAAGTACCCTAGCCAGCACAGAATAAATCAGGGAGCAGCTGGATAAAGTAACCTACCTTCTAAGGGTATGTCTGCACAAAATACAGTACACATTATAAAATAAAGTTGCACTGGTTTAACTTAATATGTGATGTTAAACCCACTTAGCTAAACCAGTGCAAAAGACTGTAGACATTCTTATTTTGGATTTAAATGAAACTAAAATAAGCCTGGTTTAAACCCAAAATGAGTCCACACAGTCTTTACACTGGTTTAAAATGTGATTTAAGTTAAAATGGTGCAGCTTCTGTATGTAGAGAAGGCCTCAGTATGCATTTTGGGGAGGTGAACATTTCCACCTTGCCAGGTACAACAGATTTTGGAACAGAGATAAAGTTCTGACTGTAGGTGGGTTGCATTCACTGCAGAAACTGACCTCAGTGCATCAATGCAACTGGTCCTGCAACAGTACACACCCCTATCCCCATATACTCCCCATCTCCCCGGGTGCAGGCCTGGCAAGGACTTCCACTATTAATAGTAGCTGTGGTCCAATTTGACCATACACCACATATCTGTTTATATAAACAGGCTGGACCACAATAAATCTAAAAGTCGGTTCCTCTCAGGCTCTTTTCGTTAACCCACTAGACAACTATTTTCTATTTGAGGATAACCTCTCTCTCATGGTTCTCTTTTAAAATTATTACTAGAACTGACTTACAATCACAACAAAACAATCCATTGTTGGGTCACGCTGAGCTCAACTCTGACAAGACATGACAACATGTCATCAAGGCAAAAGCAAAAGGACAAGTTTCACAACAACTGAATGTTGATGTATGACAACCTTAATTTTGTGTTTAACGCTGTTTGGCATAAAGGACAAGTGAACTTATCTTAAGTTTTGTTCTTTAAATGAAATGCACAGAAAATGACAAGTTACTAAAAACAGTGAGAAATATTTCCATACAAAAACATTAAGAACATAAGAATGGCCATACTGGGTCAGACCAAAGGTGCATCTATATCCCAGTATCCTGATTTCCAGCAGTGGCCACACCAGGTGCCCCAGAGGGAACGAACAGAACACGTAATCATCAAGTGATCCATCCCGTTGCCCATTCCCAGCTTCTGGCAAACAGACTCTAGGGACACCATCCCTGTCCATGTTGGCTAATAGCCATCGATAGACCTATCCGCCATAAATTTATCTAGTTCTTTTTTGATTAATTTGAAGAGCAGTTTGAATATTGTAGCTATAAATAAATTAAAATTAGTCATGACTATGCACTGGTTGTCCAAAGCTGCCTTCTGATTAGCTGATAGAGCCTTTTTGAAATTACACGTCATTATGTTCAATAGATGAAGAAGAAAGGTAATGGAGGAACAAAGATAATGTACCCTATGATGACAGGAAATGGCGAGAGAGTTTGGAAGGAGCAGTGAGGGGCTGAAGGAAAAAAAATAGGGTGACAGTTTAAACAGCCTCCTTCTCCAATGTGCCAGGGTGCCCTTTCAGCAGCAATTTATGGCCCTTTTGGCACCCTCTAATCCAGCGGTCTCAAACACGCGGTCCACGAAGTTATTTTCTGCGGCCCGCAAGCTCTTCGCACCCCTTCCCCTCCCCTCCGCCCTCCCCCAGCGTTTACCTAGAGTGGCTCCCTGCCTGTCTGCCTGCCCTGCCCCCGCGCCGGGAAGCAGACGGAACATGGGGAAGGGGACACACAGGGGACTGTGTGTTGATCTTGCTTCAGGCAGCGCCCCCAGCAGCTCCCATTGGCCGCGGTTCCCCATTCCTGGCCAATGGGAG
>NW_020665057.1:5305382-5429157 GCF_002925995.2 Terrapene triunguis | reverse complement strand
CCCGAACCTCTCCTGCAGCCGAACCCCCTGCCCTGAGCCCCCTGCCACACCCCGTACCCCTCCTGCACCCCAACCCACAGCCCTGAGCTCCCTGCCGCACCCCTCCTGCCCTGAGCCCCCTGCCGCACCCCACATCCTGACCCTAAGTGAAAAAGGAGTGCAGTATCTGGCCCTTACTGTATACTTACACAAAAACCTCTCTGATTACACAACACTGGTATCAGCTTTTGTGACATTTAAACTGCATGATAATAGTTTAGCATGTCTAATAGTTTAAAAATGATTAGCTTTATTTTATAATTTAAATAGTTTCAGAGTTCACTTATTCTGTATTAGCTGCAAAAAAATTAAGAGTTCACAACAACAATCTAAAATATGCTTAAATATTAACTGTAATGGTCTAGAAAAGAACAAGTCCATTACAAAAGCAGAGACTTGCTTTAAATACCAACCTGGTATCTAGCAATTCAGGAGTCCTAAACTTCCATAAGGAGACTTATCAAACAAACATTCAGATTTGCAAAAAGTGTAAATCCTTAAAACTAGAGCAGAAAACTCACCAAGTTAATTTAAGATACTGCTCCGCTGATGCCTCACATTGTTAGAGACTACAAAGTGGAATTGACCTTGGTGCAGTAGATTGTCTTATAAATATGAAAAAGTGCTCATCCAAAGCTCTAAGTGCATTTATCATATATTAAAAATACTAAAATAAATGCAGTAGACTCATAATAATGGGGGGCAGAATACCTACACCAGCCTCACATCCTCACTCTTTGCCCATATAACCTGACCAACCAAGGAAAGACATGGACCTTAAAAAAAGATCTGGGCTACTTGGGAATATACTTACACCTTGAGGTTCCCTCAAGCAGAGGAAGATATGATTCATCACTTACTAGGCCAGAGACTATTTCTGAGGTGGTTCCAATTACAAAAAATAAAGTGCCTTTACCAAAGTATACCTTAATGATAATTCTACCTTTGTTCTATTCCCTTCCTCCATTTCCCCCTATTTCTATCATACTGCTGGTCTGCTCCTGCATAACTTTACTCTTGTGTACCATTTACCCTTTCAAACAGAATATTGTATATTACATCCAATGGTCTCTGGGGACATACAAAAACACTGAGATAACTGGGTTTGGATAACTGGGGAGAATGTGTCTGAAGACTTCTAGGTGCCTCTCTTTACTACAGACAGTTGGTCAGCTTAGCAGAGCTGCTAGAAGAGGGGTCTAGTGCTGAAGCTCCACGGAACTCCGTTCATCCAGATGTTACGATTTCTACGCAAGTGCTACTGCTACACAACTCCTAAGCAACTCCATTTTGTAGAGTGAAGGAGCTAGGCAGGATTGGAATCTCATGGATCCCAATAGCTTCCTTTTCCATCTCTACTTCACCTGAGGATGGGCTATCAACAGGGAATGGCGAATTCTCAAAATTTCATCCAAATCTTTACCTGAAATTCCCAGAGAACATTACCTTGTTTTAGGTAACAGAAGGGTTTTGGATGCTCAAAATACGATACAAGGTAGAACATAGCAATGTGACAACGGGATTATAGAATGCAACTGCCAGCAGGATTAAGGAGAGTATCAGTGTACTGGATATACAGCTTAACAACCAAGGAAACTAGACAGAATACCTTCAGCAATCTTGAAAAGTTTGAAGATAAGGTACACTTTTCACCAGAGCTCGAAAAATCCACTCATATGCTACATAGTCATGGTGAGTTTCATACTTGTCAAACAGGGAAACAAACACCATCAACTTTGGCAGAATCTAAGCTTCAATTTAGAGTATTAAATTTCTAACACGTTTGATTGCAAAGTACGATAACCTTCCGAATGTGAAATAAATGTGAACTGTTGCAGTGCATTCCTGCTAAATATGCAGTCAGCTCCAGTCCTTTGAAGCTGCTCAGAGTTAAGAGCTTTGAATATATCAGACCCCTAACCAATCAGAAGCTAATCCAAAAGATGGACCCCCTCCAAAATGGAGCACGGGCAGAGGGACAGTACCCCAAGTGGAATTCAAGCAATAGCCCCCTCTTGTCATTAACTGTGGGGTAGGTGACTAGGCTACTCACTGGGCCACTGGCCCTTCCCACGAACATCTTTTGTACTGATGTCTGGCTGGTAGGTGTCATTTTTCCAAACCCTACTACTTACAATGAATAAGTTCTAAACTATGAGAGTAAAAGCCAGTATTTTCAAACTTAGATGTCATAAATTAGACACCTAAATCCATGCCTGGGCTTATTTATAAAGTTTGCCTGAGCTCAGGGCTGCTTTGAGTTCCCAGTATTTCTGAAAGATCAGGCTACTTTTTTATTTAGGATACTAAATATAGACCTAGGTGCCTTTAAGGAACCTAAATTTTAAAATATTGTCTTAAATTTTTAATTACAATAACAGTTGAATCTACTATTGGTGATGGATGCCTAGCTGAAAAGCAACATAATCGTTAACCCGGGACATGATACACTATAAAATTAAAAAAAAAAAAAAAAACCCGAGTCCTTGTGGCACCTTAGAGACTAACAAATTTAATGGCCATAAGATTTCGTGGGCTATAACCCACTTCATGAAAGCTTATGCCCAAATAAATTTGTTAGTCTCTCAGGTGCCACAAGGACTCCTTGTTGTTTTTGCTGATACAGTCTAATATGGCTACGCCTCTGAAACCTGTCATCTTTAACTTGAAATCTAGATAACTACAAAATATGAGTTGGAGATTCAGGTACTACAACTTCCCCTCAAAACCCCTAGCAACTTTCTCTCCATTTTATTTCTTCTGTTGCTGCGCAAAGAGACTCATGTAAACAGGGAAAATTTGATAGAAGAAGAAACAGGTTTTGTCTAAAAGTAAAAATTATACCACCTTAACTACACCAATATTGTTAAAGTGGTAAAACCCCCTTAGTGTAGACACAGTTATACCAGTATAGCTTATTCCCCTATGGGACGGGGAAGAAGCTATAATGGTCTAAGGCACCTTTACACCAGTACAACTTCATCCACATTAGGGGGTTGTACTATACCGGCATTTAAAAAAAAAACCAACAACAACAAAAAAACCAACAACCAACCAACCTACCCGACAATTATACTAGTGCAAAAGCCATATGTAGACCAGCCCCGAGTGAAACTGACTACCCCAAAGTGCTATCAAATGCACAAACCAAACTAAAGAAAAACAAGCATCTATTTTAGTTGTAACCTTAGGTGTCTCTTGGAACAATATTATAAAAAAGTCTTCCTACAGAAATGTGTGGATTTTTGTAATAGATTATCAGTTTAGTATTTAATATTTCAACATGTTTAATTTTTAACACTGCAGTTCCTTAAGACTGTTGGAAAAAAATCATGAATAGTCTGAATTCATATTACAGAACTACCTACCTCTAGGTGTCACTTTTCAGCTAGATAGCAGCCACCAGCAACATGCTCAATTATAATTAATAATTTTATTTTCAAATATTCAGTGAGAAGTTCTTACATTTGGACTTCAAGATTGATGGGCTAAGCAAAATAGGTATTATTTTAAAAGAAGGGCTTCAGCACAGAATCAAACAGGAAAAATTGAATAGTTAGGAAGAAAACTATTAGGACAAACAAAAGGAAAGCCAATATTTCAAAACATTCTTTTTTTAAAGTGTGTACCAGTATGAAAGTCACTAAGGATCCTTCACATGGACTTGTCCCCTGGATCAGACAAATAGTATCAAGGCCATGAGAACTAACATCATTTTGAATACTTGCAAGCCCCAATTTATCACCTCTGCCAAACACTAAATCCTTCTGATGGAAGTCTTTTGATTGAGCTCTTTGTGAGGCTCCAATAAATTCCAAGAGTTGGGAGAAGATCGGACAGAATTTATGAAGTCTAATGTATGCAGTATTCTCGCAGCAACACACAGTTATCTCTAGCATGTGCAAACACATCAGAAACTATATTTACATAAGCACTACTTACTCCTCCCAACATATAAGTAACACTGATTTTAGAAACATAGACCAAATTCAAGGAAGCAGATGGTGTCATTCTGGGCAAAGTGGAACATGGCATTAAAACTAAAAAAATAAAGTCTGGCAGTCTTGTTTTTCGATTTTCTGTTTCCCTTCTTTCTCCCCTTCCTTTATATAAAAAATGCCCCAAATGCTGCATGTAAGTTCCCAGGACTGGTAGATCAAAAACAAAGTTATCTTTTTCAAAATGTTGAAACGTTATTGTGTGGTTATGTAAAGTGACAAATTAAATTAACACTTTACCTATGAATCACCAACTCTACATGACTGTAAATATATCCCAAGGTAAAGAATATGCAAACCAAGAAACAGATACTCAATAATTATGGAGCTAACAAGGTGAAAAATGTAAGAGTCAGCTACTGAGTTTATTTTTAAAAAACTTTTAAGAATTAAAAATGATTGTCTGAATCACAGGTATATTAAATGGTCAAACTAAAAAAGGTTGTAAACAAAATTATTTACTCATGTTGCTGATAAGCCCATAAACGATTACAGTGAAAGAATTTTAAAAATCCAAATGGTCATTACTATTTTTACTCTTATTTTTGACATTTCTTCCATGGTCTTAGATATAGTAAAAATATATGAAGTCAGTTATAGTTTCCTATTTTTAGTGTTACAATATTTGGATTTCAACACTGCATGGAAATGGCTGTTTATTTGAAAACAACTGTTTACATTAGAATTTTATAAACATGGAAAAATGTATATTGGTCAAAGTTATTACAAAATTTAAGTTGAAAGCCTCTTTCTCAAAAGTTTCTATTTAATCATCCTAGGTTTCTACAAACCTTCAGCAATATTTGCATGAACTTGATTCACAATCTGTTGCCTAAACATGACAGCTAAAACTTTGTTCGTATAACCAAGGAGCATTAAAATTAAAGACCTCAATCCTGCTAACAGATCTACAAAGACTAACCTCTGTGCCCATGCCAACCTGACTGTAAAATCAGAGCCTAGGAGAAAATGTTAAAATGCAATGCTAGCAAATATGCTTAACACAAATAACAGAGAGAAATGAAACTGATTAGGATCAGAAGCTGTAAAGACCTCATTAAATCAATTATACATATTTTACGATCAATTTTAAAATTGTGAGCTATAAAATCAGTGACAGTATCATTGTAGATTAAAATATATGTAAAGACTTATACTCTTAGTATATTTTTATGCTAAAATACACAGTTTGCTCAATTTTAGGATATGTAACTTGAAGTGCATGTCTTCTCATTTTGTTATAATAAAACACCATAAGAAACAAAAGGCATCATGTTTTAGTGATTCACATCCTGTTAAGAATAATCATGCACCAGACCTATGTTTATTTCCCCCAAATCCCTAAAGTCTTAACCCTGAAGATTTATGCACATGCTTAGTTGGTGTATATGAATAGATCCACTGGGAATGCAAATATTCCCATTGAAACTACTCAGGTGTACAAAATAAACCATGTGTCTAAGTGTTTGCAGAACCAACACCTGAGTGTGTTACAGCCTCCAAAGTGTTCCCAAGATGCAGTTTTCCACCTAGAAAGGTTCCAAAATTGAATTAAATTAGAGGAAAAATATTGTACTACCTCACTTACTATTTTGAATAAGCCTAACTGGCACTATTTAATATTCTGAGAAGTTATTCCTCTGTTTCAGAGCCAGAATTGCAGTGATAGTCAAAAACTTATCAAAGGTTGGTTTTTTAAATCTCAGTTATACAGCTACTTAATTTCAAACACTTCACACCACTTCCCAACCACCAGACACAGTAAAAAACACAAACTATGTCTAGATAGCTGTGCATGCTTGTCTACGAAGCGAAAAGTCTCTCCTGCAGGGCTCTCCATACTGCCAAAGAGGTCACCTCCACCTGCAAATCATGTGTGTCTGTGAAGAGGGAAGCCAATATCTAGGCTAGTGATACTCAGACCACAGTGGTTTAGGAGCCAAATTAGTGATCAACATTACCCAAAAAAGATCTACAGTAGTGTAAATTCATTGTTTTATTTGCTATAGTACTATATATTCATATTTAGTTTTTATACCCATAGATTATTCTCAAAGCAAAATGACTGATCAAGTATTATTTTATCAACTACAATCGATTAACAAAATAGTGCTGGTCTACACTAAAGCTGTAAATCAACCTAAGTTATGCTGCTTCAGTTAGGTAAGTTACAAAACTGAACTTGATGTTACTTAAGGTATGTCTACACTACCCGCCGGATCCGCGGGTAGTGATTGATCTATCGGGGATCGATGTATCGCGTCTTGTCTAGACGCGATACATTGATCCCCAAACGCGCTCCCCGTCGACTCCAGAACTCCACCAGGGCGAGAGGCGGAAGTGGAGTCGACAGGGGAGCGGCGGTCGTCGATCCACGCCGCAAGTCAATCTAAGATACGCAACTTCAACTATGAGAGTAGCGTAGCTGAAGCCGACGTATCTTATATCGATCCCCCCCCAGTGTAGACCAGGCCTTAGGTCAGTTATAGCGGTGTCTACACCCTGCTGTGTCGAAAGGAGATGCTCTCCTGCTGATTTACCTTACACTTCTCAGGGAGCTGGAGTACAGAAGCCGATGGGACAGCGCTATGCCATCGACAACTTGTCACTGACACCACTGCATCAATAGCAACAGTGCTGATTTAGCTGTTAGTCAAGCCCATAGTAAAAGCATCCTGTTTGGTTAATAATTAAATAATAATTTTAATATCATGTGTTGCAAAGAGCCACAGGAAACACATTAAAGAGCCATTTGTGGCTCCCGAGCCTCAGTCTGAGTATCACCACCGATCGAGGTTAACCACACTCAGGACTACAAGAATCTCCCGTGAAGTGAAGGCACTGCTTCACTCTGCATCCCAAAAGCCTGCTGTGACATTAAACCAGCCTGTCACTCAGCTAGATGAGAGCATGACTGGACCGCACAGTACATGTGCTAAATCCATGAGTGGACACACACAGCCCAGCTAACCGAGACAAAAACCATGGAAACGCCACACGGCACAGTCAGCCCCCCCCCCCCCCGCTCCCCCCACCCCCCCCCCCCCCCCCGCCCCCCCCCCCCCCCTCTGTCCCAGCCCGGCGTCCCAGGCCCCGCCCCCGCCCGTCCCAGCCTCCTGTCCCCCCCTCCTCGCCCCAGTCCCCCCCACGCCTTCCTCTGTCCCGGCCCTCGCCGCTCTACCACCACCGCTATTGCCCCGCCCGGCCAGCCCCAGCTCTGCTGCCCCCCGGCCAGTCCAGCCCCGCCCGAGCGCTAGGCCCGTGCGGATCCCCAGCCTCGGCTCCTCACCGTTCTGACAGGGCGGCGGCCTGGCCGCGGCGACGGGCGCTCTGGCCCCTCCAGGGACTGCGGCAGGGCGCGGGGGGATCCCGGCTGGCGCCGACATAGCTCCTCGCTGCGCCTCTGCCTTGGCGGACGCGCCGGACGTCACCAACGGAAACAACCCTGGAACGCGCGTAGCCGCAGCCTTCCGCCCTGCAACTGGCGCGTGAAGGACCGAGCGCAGCCGATCCGGGCACGGAGCCACCGCCACAGCGCCCCCTAGCGCCGCCTCCCAGCCCTGCTCCACCGCCACAGGTTGCGGTGCCCCCCAGTTCTACTGCCACAGCCCACAGCGCCGCCTAGCGCCGCCTCCCAGTTCCGCATTGAATTTCAACCCACAGCGCCCCCTACTTTCCCCTCCAAAGTGCCATCCCCACTGACCCCCCCCCTCCGCGCCTCCCAACCATGGCCCATATAGATATGCAAGTCCCAACTTCTGCCCCAGCCTCTCCAAACCCTACTGCAGCCCTTGCTACTGCATGTGCCCCATGGACCCTTCCCTTTTTCTCTTCTCTCCTCCCCTCTCCCTTCGATTTGGGCCATTTCTGATCAGGGGTCCAGAATCCTTCAGCCAGGGCCCCTTTGCGGTCTGTCCCATCTCCAGCTGGAGTGTTCCTGCTGATTATAGCTCTAACAGCAAAGCTTTGGGAGGGATCTGGCTTCTCAGGAGAGAGAGAGAGAGAGAGAGAGACAAGATCAGCTCCTTAAAGTCCATCCAGAGACCCAAAGGCAGTGCAGATCCTGGCAGACCAGTGCCATGTGTTCTCCCTAGGATATGCAACTTTTAAGATCCTGCGCTAGTTTCAGCTTCCAGCTGGATTTAAGGTGCAGCCCTAGGCAGAACACAGTACAGTGATCTAGTCTGGCAGTTACAAAGCCCTGGATGAAGAGCCACATTTAAAAGGAACAGTCGCAATCTTCAGACCAGACAGAGACAGAAAAAAGTTTGTTTTGGCCACTGTGAGGTTGTGATCTTCCAACAACAGCTTTGAACCCAACAGTACTTTCACACTGAGATATCTGGTGATAAATGTCAGGTACACACCCTCAGGGAGAGGAGCAGATGTCATCCCTACACTATTCTCCAGTCTACCAACAACACCTCAATTTTATCCAGATTGAGCTTCAATCAGTTCACTCTTATCCCACCCTACATCCTGGCTGGATTGGTTGAGACAGAAATACAGAGCAGGGTGTCATTAGCCTACTGAAAGCAAGGCAGCCTATGTCTGCTGACTAACCCTCCCAAGAGCACAGTGTACACACTGAACAGGAGAGGTGACAAAATGCAACCCTGTGGGACTCCACAACAGCACTAGTAGGGATTAGAAGCAATTGTCCAAAACAACTGTCTGGGAACGCTCAAGAGACACCCAGCAATAGCCATTTCCTTTCCACTCCTACTACCATCATCAGAAAGTAAACACTTAATGATTATTGGTATCAAAGAATCATAGAATATCAGGGTTAGAAGGGTCATCCTGCTGTTTAAAGCAGGACCAATCCCCAGACAGATATTTACCCCAGTTCCCTAAATGGCCCCCCCTCAAGGATTGAACTCACAACTCTGGGTTTAGCAGACCAATATGCAAACCCCTGAGCTATCCCTCTCCCCTAAAGGGCATAATAGATCTAATAATGTCAGCATCTGCTAGCAGAGGGAGCTAGTAACAGGATGGCTTGCCTCCCCTGGGCTGGAGAGCCATGGGCTAAACCCATCTGATTACAGCATGACTCCCACCTGAGGGGAATCAGGCACTTCCTCATAAAGAGCAGAAGGTGGTTCTAATAAAGAAGGGGAAACTAGGGATAGGTAGTGATAAAGCCTTGCTGGACTGACCACTAGGTAGAAAGGAAAACTTTTCTGGTAGGGAGCTCTGTGAGACAGCCTTACTAAGTAGGGAAGAGATGCAGAGACCCAGAAAGGAACTTAAGAGGCTGGGTCAGAAGTGGCCTGGGGGAAAACTGCAGCACTGGTAAAGAAGTAGACTTAGGGTATATCTATACTGTAATATCTGTAAACCAAAATGATCTCTGTGGATAAAGCTGGAGAAAATAAGAAACAAGCTGGTGACACTGTTCTAATCCTATTGCTATAAAAATTTATTACTGCAAATTATTTACAGGACACTATGCAAATGTGAAATCAGAAAGCTGAAATGTTGTAGAAAATGACATCAATCCAATGACTAAAATGAAAACATTTTAAAATTTCTCTTTAAAAGTAAACTGAAGAAAGTTCTAGAAAATATTATGTAGGAACAATCCTTTGCTGGCTCCAGGGAATAGATTATATATAATTTAATAGGCCTTCTCCAGCTCTAATGTCTGTGAGTCACTGTGTGTAATAGGCTGCAGTGATGCTCACACAAATGTTCAACTTTTTAAAGACTTTAGAATAATCCAAAACCAGTTTAAACTTCATGCAGTTCTGTATTTATTTTTCTTGTACCCATCATTTTTGAGGGCTTGGTTCAAAGTTGGTCCATTTCCCCTCAACGACTTGTAATGTCAGACTTGCTTAAATGTCTGTAGGTTTCCTAGGTGGTATTTTAACTTATGGGTTCTTCTTTTGTAGCTTTAGGGACTCTTCTCTTCCCCTCCCCCTCCCCAAGATACAGTGATATTGAACGGACTCTTTAGCCAGCCATGCTCCAGTATTGCTGTTAACTATGTTTAACCTTTTCTGCATAACAGAAAAGGAAAAATCCTCACACAAACACTAGCTAGTTATAACTGACACTGTATTAATCAGTGCGTGTGGAGTAAAGCATAGTGTTCCTGTGAAGGGTATCCAAAAATAAGAGAACTCCATGAAAAACTTAAATAAAGGGGTCATTTTGGAACTTGTAGTATTTTCTTCATATCAACCCAATTTTCATCAAACCACCATGACAAATTCACACAGTACTAAAAGCTTCCCCCCCCCTCTAAATTTGCTATTCTAATGAGATTTTTACAAAATGAAAGTTAAAGCTCCTGCTAAACTGTAAACTTTTGATTCAACTTTATGGAGTCACAACCAGAGCTGCTATAACAAATAGTGCTTAATAGGGGAACATTAACTATTGCAAAGTAGTTAAGTGGCATTCCACTGGGTGTTAAAGGAGGTGAAATTCTAAGCTACGATTTTTTTTAATGCACAGTTTGCAAACTAAATAATTAAGGGGTATTTTTCCAGGGAACTAAGAAGGCCTCCATCAAGAGCAGAAACATAGGAGGCCAAATAGTTCCAGGCCAGTGGTTCTGAGACTGAGCATATCTACATTAGTTAACTGCATACTGCTATGGTATAGTTATTCCTATATGGGAAGGGAAATAATACCAGTAAAAGTCACTTTTAGACTGGTATAACTGCATCTACACCAGAGAATTGGTCTAGGCTTTTACTGGTATAATTATTTCAGTTAAAAGTCACATCCCTTACTGAAATAGTTACAGCAGTAAAATAAAGTGTCGAACATGCCTAAGACCTCCTGTGGCCCATTTAAAACTGATGTGTGTGGTGAACCACCTTTGTTATTTTAATCAGTGTAGATATGGATTTTTATTATACTGTACTTTAAAATAACCTGTGTAACCTGCATACCACTAGTAGTACATGCACCAGATCATAGAGCTGACAACTTCCATGAGCAGTTCTTACTCTTTGAAATTAAGTATGTAATGTCTGTAGGTTTCATGTGGAATTAAGGATAACCATTGATTTTGATCTTTTGTGTTTAGCTCTGTTCTAGAGTGCTTGATTTCTCACCTTTAATGTTGCATTAATACTAGGTTGTTGGGGTGGTATTTGTTTTGTAGAATATATAGATTATATAGATTTGTGTTTTAATAAGTTTTCCTTTCAAAGCATTGTTTATCCATCCTGCATTTATTATATCAGTCTATTGCTATGGAAATATTGTGATATCTAAACTGGTATTTAATATGACTTCACTGTAAGAGCAACTAAAAAGGAGGATAAACTGTGAGGAGAAAAACCCTTGTTTAGAGACATGTTTAATATTTAGCAACTACTATAAGTCATTATAGAAAATATGTGAAAGGTTAAAAGCCTTTGAGTTTTCAGACTGACATATTTGCAAGCTGCCCCCATTATAAAATTACAATACTAAAGTAAAAGAAAATGTAGTTTTGGATGTTTGTTTAATTATTTTATAATAATTAATTGGATTGTTTTACAAAGCTTAATGAATTGTCTTCCACATATAGCATTTATACTGTGATTAAATCCGTTCAGTCAGGCCGGCTCCAGGCACCAGCCGACCAAGCACGTGCTTGGGGCGGCACCTTGTAAGGGGCGGCCAATCTTCAGGTGGTGGGGCGGCACTTGGGGTTTGTTTGTTTTTTTGGTTCGGCGGGGCAGCGCTCGAGGTTTTTTTGTTTGTTTGTTTCGGCCGGGCGGTCCTCGGGGGTTGTTTGTTTCGGTGGGACGGAGCTGGGGGGTGTTGTGTTTTGGCAGGGCAGGGTGGCACTCGGGGGGGGGATTGTTACAGTGCGGCAGGACGGCGCTGCGTGGCGCTCGGGGGGTTGTTACGGCGGAGCGGCACTCTTTTTTTGGGGGGGGAGGGTTGCTTGGGGCGGCAAAAAAGTTAGAGCCGGCCCTGCATTCAATGCTAGCACATCCAGATGTGTTAGCAGTTAACACACTAGTCTCCTAATGTAATTTCACCATAAACCCAAATCCATTAATTTTCAGATGCATTATGAATGAGGATGCATTAGCAAGGGTTGGATATTAAATCTGTAAGCAGTTAATACTACCATGCAACCAATAACATATGAGTTGGCTTACTGAGTCAGACCATTGGTCCACCTGGTCTAGTATCCTGCTTCTAGCAATAACTAAGTCCTGGTGATTCCGAGGAAGGGGAAAAGTGGCCGTTGTGCAGCTGGCCATTTGTGCAGTGGTGTGAAAAAATTTATTTCCAGACCTTAGCCGTCAGCATTCTTATTCCCTGATATACAAGGTTCAGTTTCCTTTGTGTCTTTTAACTCGCACAAATGCAAATATTATTGTTCCTACACATTTTCAATCCTTTAATATTTTTTGTCAAAGAGAATTGTTTTGAAACAATACATTTTAATGCAACAAAATATACTACTATGATTTGATCCTGCAAACATAAACGATACAGTTTACTATCATGAGTAATTTCATTGATAACAGTAAGTACTACATCCGGGGTATTTACAGCATTGTTACCTCTGACGATTTTGTTGGAAGTAATGCAGTTTTGGCCTGCTGCTGGCAGTCTCACAATGACGTAAAAATCTCCAGTTCTCACATGAGTTTGGGGTAGCAAAATATGTGAGTAAATCTGTTCACCCCACAATGCCCTGTAGCCTAATGGAAAATGTGTTAAATTTACAAGCCCAGAGGCCATGAGTTAGGAGGAGTTCAAATATCAGAAGACAGCCCAAGAAATTATATTAAATCTTTCCCCTTGAATATTGTGATTTTTGGGGACAATCTCATGATTTGGGCAGAGACTAACTCATGACTTCTGAACTTTTGGAGTTGGTAGTACTGAATTTATAGAAGCAGGGCCTATATCTGTAAAGCAGCCTTGCAAGTTTGCTCACTTAGATTTGATAGCATTAGCTTTTGAAGGGCTGATGCTGGCTTTCATATTGACAACGTCTGTTAAAGAGAGCTAGATACTTATATTGGCTTCCACTGTCATCTGCTGACCCACACACAGAGGTTCTAGGGCTTTGGGAAAAAAATAACAAATTTAGGCCCTGCTCCTGCATACACTTAAGCATGTGCTAACTTTAAGTACATAAATAGCCCCTCTATACTTCAATGAGACTACTCATATGAGTTTATGTCTGCAGGATCAGGGCTTTAGTTACATCATTTTAATAACTATCAGTGTTGTCAGAATATGAGGAAAATATTGGGAATAAGATTTCACCCATTTGCCATTTTTTTTTCTTTTCTTTTGGATAAAATAATAGAAGAATCCACATTAATGTCTGGAGCTCCCAGACAGAAAGGGGCCAATATGCTACTGTTTCAATTAGAGTTGATCTGCAAAGAGAAGGAAAGAGAGGAAAGGATTGTGAAGTGATCTTTTTTTTTGCTTCTGTGATGTGTAAAGAAGACCTCTATTTCTTAAACTTCTTTCTGCTTGTTTTTTACATTAGTAATTCAGGTCTTGTCTGCTCTGAAAACTCCATGATGACTAGGGAATTAGTGAAATGATATCACAAGAGTTGAGAGAATAAAAGTTCAACAACCGAGAAGAGATTTTTAGGGAGTCTGCTTAAAATGTTGTGGTATTCTTGACACTTGTTTAACATAAACGACTAACATTTTGGGTGAAGGACATCTCTGTTGAAGTTTCAGTACCTCTGCCCCTTCAGTAAGGCTCAGGACGTCACGATAAACATGCTCTGCGACATCCAGGAGGTCCTCCGCGAAAACAAGGAATGTGAGATGTACAACTCCTGATGATTCTAAGGGGGAAAAAACAAGCAAGAGAAAAGCCACTTTAAGCAGTGGAAAAAGGGTACAAATGCAGGCACCAACATAGGGACAGAAGAGAAGCAGCTTCCATGCTTCCCTTTATCAGAGCTGCCATGGGGGAGGAGGGCAGTAGGACCCTCAGCACAGACTAGGTATTTCTGAAGCCATAGGTTGCACCCCTGTTTCAGTGGTCTCTGGAGGCTTGCAAGGGTCCCACTTATGCTCCATCCTGTCCCTGAAATTCCTATTGCCTCCTTTAGTCCATCCCACTCCATATCTATCCCACAATGCTTCTTTGAACTGTTGTAAAGTTAGTGCAAAACTGGCAGAGCTAGGTCTTCACGAAGAGTTCCCCTGCATCCATCAGGCTTAGGCCTGTCCTACTGTCCCTTTGGGCATGTCTAGCTGGTACCAAGGGGCCGCAGGGCATTCAGGCTCCAATTTTTAAAAATCAGTTGTAGGTCACCTTTTTTAAATCTAAAAGGACTGTTGACATTATAAATACACAATATAACCTTTCGCCTATCTCCTCTGTAGAATTTAGGCGCCCCTACAGCAAACATAGTACCATTGATTATAATAGGATTGTTCACACGTGTAAGTGTTTGGAGGGTCAGGGCCTTAATCTGGCCTTTTGGTAACTGCCAAGAAGAGTTTGCTATAGGGATAGGAGACATCTATGAAGAGAAGTATTGTTCCTCTGTGATGGTTAAACCTAAGCAAAAGCATGGCGTTAGTGAGATTCTGATAACTGGATCAGTTTCCTTTGTATCCTTTGAGACCCAAACGTACTATAGAAGAGATCCTTCTGCTGTGATCAAAACAGGTTGAGCTTGAGTTTGAGATATTTCAGTTTTAAACAATTACAGGTTTGTTTTTCTAGTAATTTTTAATGAGCTCTGTAAAACTAATAAACCACTGGAAGACCTACTACAGTTTGACATTTTACACATTTTTCCATTAAAAAAGGAGCCCTGGCTGTCTAATCCAATGGTGCTCCTGCCTTCTTTCATGTGACTCCAGATATGCTTTTTGCCCCTAAAGCTAACCCTGCTGTTTGTTATGAAAGAATGATGTCGTGCAAATCTGCAAAACTGTAGTTAGAAAGAATCTCTCTATTTTAGGTATATCGAAGGCTCTGGCCCCCTCCCTATCTTCACTTTGGCAGTACATAACAAACCCTTCCACAGAAACAAAACACAGTTCAATCTTTTCTGTGGATTATAACCCTGCAAACACACGTACTTCACTATTTATGTACGTTGTGAACAGAGGGCCAGAGGAGCTCACTCACATGATAGCCTGGGGTGATTTCTCATGTGAGTGAGGGCAGCAAGACTGGGCTCATGTGAACTGTAGATCAAACCATTCAGAAGCGAAAGTATAAGATAATTAAGCCAATGAAGCACAATGAAAGCGCAAAAGGACCATGCTGTGGATTAACAGTTTATTGGGAGCTATAAACATCAAGGCTTCTGCTGTCACAGTTTAGAAACCCTGGTGCTCTGGGTATAGTACTTTCTGAATAACTTAAGAAGCTGAAACTGGCCAAATCTTTATGGGAAGAGACTGCTGCCCTCAAATGGATTCAGAAATTCCTTTCACAAGACACTCTGGCAATACTTGGGTAGCTTGTCTTGTCAATAAGTATTACAGAATGGAATTGATCGAGACCAGATTCTCTCCAGTGAGTAGTTCCATTGGCTTCAGTGCAACAAACTGGGAAATAAGATACATAAAATTACCTCTGGTTCGGAAAAGCTTCACCCACAAGCATGTTATTACATAAGTTGCTATTTTAGGGATTGTGCAACTTCCTCTGAAGTATATGGCACTGGCTGCTCTTGGAGCAGTATACTGAGTTATAGACAGATCACTGGTCTTGCCTGGCATGGCAATATTTCTATATTGTGGTATACCATATAAATTGGTAAATATTTACCTTTTTAGAGGTGACCAGGACATAATTGCAGTTCTGCTCCCTCAAATCAATCCAGATTTTGCATTGAGTAGTCCTACTGGGTGTCAGTGGGACAAACTGAGGAGTGAGGTACTATTCAGTGTAGGAAGGGTGGCAGGGCCTAGCTCTTGAAGAAAGTGTAGATTTGTTAGAGAGGAGGGTGCTCAAAATGATGACACAAATATGAGCCACAAATAGAACCATAATATACCCAGACAGCCCCCATTTTCACATTTCAAGTAAAAAGTAAGTAGCATAAACAGAGAAACTTTATTTCAAAACCAATTTTAAGTTTTAAACTCAGATCTGTAAAGTTCTGAATTATTTTTTTAATTCTGATTGTAAGGCAGAAGTTAGCAATGGTGTTGTAACCATCTTAACTCAAATCTTTCTTGTGTGTGTGGAGGTGGAGTGGGAGTCATTGGCTCCTTTCAAGTAGTTTCCCCCCAATTGAATTTTAGATCCTATGAAGTGGAAGTAACTTTTTTGTTAACTTTCGTTGAAGTAAATGGTGGTGCACTACCTCCTAATTCACCTGAAGGGGAATCAATCTAGTAAATATTTGTATTGGCCAGTAACAACATTTATTATCCTGCCCTAGCACCATGCAACAAAAAGTTGTGAGTATGCTCAATAGCTTCTTTTCCATATTAAATAGCATGCTGAGTTCAAAATATGTTTTTGAACAACACTCGAATAAGAGATTCATGTTACACCCAAGATAGTTTTGGTCTAATACTTCTTTAAAAATGCATCTTAAACAGTGTGAAAGTAGTTCCTTGCTGTTCTCATGCATGGGCATGACATTTGGTCACACGGCCCTGCATTAGAAATGGTGCAAAAGCACACCACCCTTTGAAGAGCAATGGGGAGATACTGTGATGCAGAGATAATGAGGTAGTGCAATCTGTGACCATTTTTATGGGTACACCATATTCCCCTTGCATAGCCTTCCAGTCCCACTGGCCAACCCATACTGGGGTGTAGTCATGGCTTCTCTTCCTTTTGATCCTCACCATCTGCCTTTCAGCTGACTTCTTCTTGGTAGCCACCCCTGTGGTACCTCAACTGTAGGGGGATATAATTCTAACTGGTCCTTATCTGGGTGTGCCAGGAGGAAAGGTTCCTTACTTCCATCTGCCTCCACCTGTGCAACTGAATAAGGGCCAGTCACAATCCTTCCTGTAGAAAATAGACTATTTTTAAAAATCTAGCATTAGGCCATGAACTAGTCCCTTTTCCTTGAATTTTCTGGGCCAAATCCTCCCCTCAGCTATGTCTGTTAAATCTCTCTTGCATAGGGTAATTCCCAGATGGTGTAAAGATTGCATAACCAGCAGCTGTGGGCTGCCCAGTCCTGGTCTTTCCAGCATAGCAGGCATTCCAGGAACAGGAAGAGATGTGCTGTGCTCTGGCGATCCTGGGCCAGTGGAAAGGCACCTAGGTCCTGAGGCTAATCCAATTTGCACCAGTAGTTGAACTAATTCCCAGTTACTTTCAGGATCTGGGAGCGTTATGGCCCCCTTGCTTGAGTGCACCGGAGGATCTTGTCCTGAAGTTCTTCAAGTGAATGGAACCTTTCATGGAGCAAGTACATGTGAAACTCCTATTTGGATTTTTTTTCCTACTTCTCATCTCTTTCCCTTTGCTCCACCCAAAGTTCCTGGCTGTCTCCTTCTGCAACTCTCATCTTTGTGCCTTCTTCCATGCTACCCTTTTTGCCTGGAATTAATTCCTCCCAGTACACCCAAACCCCTCTCTTTGCATTTCCATGCCACCTTAAATTACAGTTCTTTGACTGAGGCTTTCCTCATTAATATAACTAGAAAGTAATTTTAAAAAGTAAAGTGTGTTGTTCTGCGCTCGGACCTTTGTATGGGCGTTGGCTTTGAACTTTATCGTGTCTCTAGGTTGAGCCCCATCAAGCAGGGTCTGTCTTCCTCAGCATATTGTGAAATGCCAATCACGCAGACAGTGCACAATAAAATAAATAAATAAATACCACAGTTCCTGGAGCCATATGATCTTTCTTCTATACATTTTGCATTACCAGAGGACATCACATGAAGCAGCTACTATATCCTAACCCTGTAAAGAATAAAGAAAGTGTCTCTGTGCAGAGACTAGTAGCATGGGAAATAATTTGTAAAGGTTAAAATTGTACCTTCACAAGCCGTGCATTTCTTTTACAGGGTTTACAGTAATGGATTGGGCATTTGGCCTGGTTTAGAAGTTGCTCAGTGGGCCGAGGGGAAAGAAAGTAATGAGGTTCATAAATATCTATGGACTGGTGTAAACTAAAGACAGGTCAAAGGGCTAATATTTAAAATCAGTTCAGTTGGTGAGTTGTCTTCAAATAAGGGCCCTGATTCACAAAAGAACTTAAGCACATGCTTAACTTTAAAGTTAAAACATGACTTAATCATTATCATCACGGCAAAGTCCAAGGGGACATAGCCTCCTTGCAGATGGAAGGCTACGCAGATCAATCTTTAGCTGGGTCCTTAAGGTGCCATGTTCATCACTGGCAATCTTATTACACCACTGAAGCTTTTGCCACTTATGTGATCATTGACAGTGTAGCGGCATTCCTTGGTAAATGCACTTCGTAATTAGTTGGTCTTATATCCTAATATACCCAGGAAACTGCTAAAAGAAAACCAGTGCTGATGGAGGCAATTCCTGGGTTTGGCTAGGAATATCCTCATTGCTGATCTTGTCCTGCCACTTAATATGAAGCAGCTGATGAAGATGAGAATTGAAAAAGTCAATCTGCCACTCTTCAGCCTTCCTCAGTGACCCTGTTTTACTGCTGTACAATAGAGTCATAACTGTGGTTCTGGAGATCTGCAGCTTCATAACAATCCTGAAGTCATAACGTCTCCACAGAGGCTGCAGAAGGTTCCAGAACATGGCAGCGGCTGCTGCTCTATAAGCATCCACATCTTTCAAATGTCCTCCTGCACTGTTGGGTAGAAAAGGTTCAATTTAGATACCTTTTGGATTGGTAAAAGGACAACCTGTCCTCCATCTTGGCACCCCTGCTCTTTCAGCTTTTTGGTGCTCTTTTCGAGTTTGGCGCCAAAGCAAGGAAAAGGCAGGAAAAGTAGTGTCTCATGGCAGTAGGATCTGGCTAGCAATGGGAAACGCATATAAGGGAGTGTCCACCCTCTGAGGGGCATTCTGTGTCTCTGGATGCTGTGAAAGCAGGTCATCCCAGTGAGGCATAGAAGCCCTCTCAAAGTGTACCAGCCTTGTTATTAGCTAGAGCCCTGAGGGAATAGGACTTGTGGTGAACCAGTAACACCTACCAAGCGTCCCTTAACTTATCTCCACTCACCTGTTCCATCATCACGTGAGATAGCATTTGCATTCAGCACAAAGGACGATGAGATCAACAATAGAAGACAGAAGACACCATACTGAAGATCTACTTACCTGTCACTGAAGTTCCTGAGGTCCAATTCCTGTTGTGTTCCTGTTCCTGGCACTTGTCCCTGAGATCCTGGTTCCTGTCTTTGTTCCTGTTCTCCTGTCCAGTGTCTGCAAGACATGGTATAGTCCCTCTCTGTTATTTTTGTTAACCCCACAGTGTAAGGGTTTGGCTTTGGGGTGCATCCCCATTATACCATCTGTGTTAACAACAGAACAGTTATTCTTTGTGTTATCTTAGTTGCAGGGAGTCCTAGTTTGTTGTTGTGTATCTCAATAAACACCATTTTGTTGCTTGCAACCTTAACTTGCCTGTGTCTTAACTACACTAAAACACCATTGATAGATGCGGAGGGGGGTTAGGACACTGCAGATAGCCCGAGACAATTAGGATTAGATTTTACTTCACAGAAAATGGGCTAACAGCACGATCTATGACTAAGCATGCCTTTAAAGTGACTTCAACAGGAGCTAATAATTTGCTTATGGGCTTCCCTAAATAGGGATGCTATCTTGAATAGGGGTCCCCTGTTCAGTACTGAGCATTTGCAATTCCGATTGAATTAAGTGGGAGTTGTGGGTGCTCAGCACCTCAGAAAATCAAGTCCACTCTATGAATGTGTGAAAACATTATTGTGCTTAGACTTGTCAGATGTGATTCAGTGTAACACCTTGTTAACTAAAGACTGGGGTTGAAATATTATGTAGTCTTCAGCCATTGTGCTGTGTTTAAGTTATTGGAGTGGTCAATGTTGCTAATTAAAGTTAAGTTTTGTTGGGCTGGTGATGGCAATGATAGTGCTGAGAATTTAGAGCTGTCTCAGAATTTTTTGGTCCTCAGTGAATTTTTCTGCACTGCTTATACATTGTTAATTTAAATTTTCCTTCCCTCCTTTACATGCCAAGTATTGATATTCCTATGCCATCTGCAAATTGTTGGAAATATCTGGAAATTATTTGTTTCTGTAGACTAGATCCTTGTCCTGACTTGCTTATAAAGTAGAGATGGGAGGCCAGAGTCCTCTCACTTACACCCATGTAATTCAGGAAGTCAGTGGAGTTACACTGGTATAAAATCTAAAGTGAGAGCAGAATTATATCCAAGATGTACATGGGATGTGGGCAAATTCCACAAGAGCCCTGCCAGCAGAGGATTTCCTGGTCCACCTGGCTCTGCCCCATTGGTCTAGCTCCATTCACTTTGTGGACTGGTGATGCCCAGTCCCAGATCCCCCGAAAGAACTTGGCTTGCTAGTGGCTTAGTCTCAGCCAAACAGGGCTGGCTCTGGCTTTTTTGCCGCCGTAGGCAAAAAAGCCGCCCGCCGCGCCCCCCCCCCCCAGCGCGGCACGGGAGGGCGCTGAGCCCCGCCGTGGGCCCGCAATCCCCGACCGGCCGGAGCGCCGGGGGGAGGGCGGCGAGCCCGCTGCAGCTTCGCTCTCCCCGGCGGCCAGAGCGCCGGGGGGAGGGCGGCGAGCCCCCGGCGGCCAGAGCGCCGGGGGGAGGGCGGCGAGCCCGGCCGGGGCTCTCCGCTCTCCCCGGCGGCCAGAGCGCCCCGCCGCGCCGCCCTCCTCCAGGCGCCACCCCAAGCACATGCTTGGTGGGCTGGTGCCTGGAGCCGGCCCTGCAGCCAAATCCTGGGGTGAATTTAGAGTTGACAAATCCCAGAGGTGAATGTTGCCCTTAGTCTTTAGTGTTAGCATTTGTGAGATAAAGAACAAATTAGACAAAATCAAATTCATGCAAATTTAACTGTAAAAAGAAAACATTGCATGCATAGTTACTATGCTCTTTTCTAGCTACCCACCAAGTAGTAGTATAGTATGTCCACTAGGAGATGCTGCTATACATGGAATACACTGAATATGCACAAATGAAGGACAGAAAGAAGAAATACTTTTTAAAACACACAGGCTTGTCTCTCACACCAACAGAAGTTGGTCCAACAAAAGATATTACCTCACCCACCTTCTCTTTCTATCAAACCATGACACGTTTTCAATAGCTATTTGAATGAAAGAGAGAGAAATGTTTCTGACTGCCATAGTGAGTGGAACAGCAACCCTCAATTTCCAGTAATTGGGAGAAGGAATATTTTTACACTTAGAGGCTATAAATTTGAGTTCTTATATAAATTACTTATGCAGCAATATACTTTTCTGATCTAGGATTAGAACAGTGACTACTGAGAATGTTGTAAAAAGACTTATTTATGTGCATATGGGAGGGGTTAGATCTGGTCAGCAGTGTAACTTTGACATATTTGGGAAAACTTGTGGGCTAAAATAAAACTACTTTTTGGCGATATTAAACTGAGGAATTAGAAATACTCTGGAGAATGTAAATAATGACATTTTCTATGTCTGGACAGAAACCTGATAGCTTTAATGATTTCACTTTGAAACTCAGGTGTCTGACGAGCTTTTCCTGGAGATAGTGGAGGGGTTTCGCAAAATAAAGAATAATTGAAACTCCATTGTGTGTTTGTATTTGCTTGTCGCTGCAGCAAAGCTCCAGAGGCTGAGTCGCTTTAATGTTCTACTTAGCAACTCGTGACAGTAGCCGTGCTCAGAATGTTCCCTTGCCAATCAGATATTGTCTTCTGCTGTCATTTTATGATCCCTGCCATAAAATAACTTGAATATTAATAGAACATTCCTTTGGCAACACAAAATGTTTACATTGCCAACATAAATTATTGTTCATACAGGAGGACTCTTAATGCTGAATAACTCTTTCATTGCCACTGCCCAAATCTCCGAATGGATGTTGAGGGTAGGGGCGTGGGAGTTTAATAGCAATCCGTGGGATATGTAAGTCAGGCACAACAGAGCGGGAGTATCTTATGGAACAAAGCCGACATTTTCAGGCTTGGGTGCCTAAAAGCAAGCATTATTTCCATATTTAGTAATTGGGACCTGAGGATACTCACTTTCTCTGAAAAGTAGACACCTAGATAAGAGACCTAAATATAGAGTTAAGTGCCTAGCATAGTATCTAGTAAGTAGCTTAACTTCCGAGGTTGCTGAGTCCCCACACGTCCATTGACTAAATATGGCTATAGCTGCTCAATTTTAACCACCAAATTTTGACCTAAATATACAAAAATCTATGGCAAAGAGCCAAAAAACTTCAGGAAAGACATGCCATGTGGAAGGGTGCCCAGAGGGAGCTGGTGTAAGATATTTTAATTGTTATCTTTCTGTTGTATGGGGAGGGGGTGAAGAGTGGGGTGCGGCCTCTCTGCATACGAACATAGAATAGTTTGGGAAATGACAAATTTCTTTTTTTTCCTAAGAAATTGAATGCCACATTAGGGTGCTTTCTTCAGCAATTTTACTACTAGAAGCTCAATAGAAATCCTGCTTACAGGACAAATGCTAGTGGTGGTGGTTTTAGTTTAGTTCTACTTTCCAGTATCTAGTTTTAGATAAATATGCTTTGCAAACACACACAAGACTAGGCCCTGCCTTAAGGAGTTTACAGTCTACTTCAGACACAAGACACTGGGTACTAGTTCAACATAAAGTGAGTACAGATGTTGGTGAAGATATCGTCACTGAAAGGAAATGCATTTAAGGAGGGATTTGAAGGAGGAAATGAAGGAATCTTAGCATGTGAGAATGTTTAGACTTTATCCATAAATGACTGGACAGCATTTGGAAGTCTCACAGGATCACAGAAATATAGAGCTGGAAGGGACTTTGAGAGGTCATCAAGTCCAGCTCCTTGTGCTGAGGCAGGGCCAAGTAAACCTAGACCATCCCTGACAGCTGTTTGTCTAACCTGTTCTTAACCTCCAATGATGAGGATTCCACAACGTCCCTTGAAAGCCTGTTCCAGAGCTCAACTACCTTAAACTATAGTTAGAAAGTTTCTCTTAATATCTAACCTAAATCTCCCTTGCTGCAGATTAAGCCCATTACTTCTTGTCCTACCTTCAGTGGACATGGAGAACAATTGATCCTCGTCCTCTTTATAACAGCCCTTAACATATTTGAAGACTGTTATCACCTTACTCTTCTTTTCTCAAGAGTAACATGCCCAGTTTTTTAAGCTTTCTTCATAGGTCAGGTTTTCTAAACCTTTTAGCATTTTTATTGCTCTCCTCTGGGCTCTTTCCAGTTGGTCCTTATCTTTCTTAATGTGTGGCGTCTAGAAGTGGACACAGTACTCCAGCTGAGGCCTCACCAGTGCCAAGTAGAGTGGGACAATTATCTCCCATGTCTTACATATGATATTCTTACTAATACACCCCAGAAAGATATTAGTCTTTTTCACAACTGGATCACATTCTTGACTCAGATTCAGAGTGTGATCACTATACCCTCTAGGTCCTTTTCAGCAGTACTACCACCTAGCCAGTTATTCTGTATTTTTGTAGTTGGGCATTTGATTTTTTTCCTTCCTAAGTGTAATATTTCATGCTTATCTTAATTGAATTTCATCGTGTTGATTTCAGACCAATTCTCTAATTTGTCAAGGTCATACTGAATTCTAATCCTTTCATCCAACCCCTCATATCCTGATTTCATCTGCAAATTTTATAAGCATACTTGCCCCTCCGTTATCCAAGTCATTAATGAAAATATTGACTAGTACCAGACCCAGAACTGACCCTTGTGGGCATAGGCACCGACTTTTAGTTTTTCCCAGGGGATGCTCCACTCCGCCCTGCCTGAGGTCCCACCCCCACTCCGCTCCTTCCCCCAAGGCCTCATCCCCACTCTGCCCCTTCCCCACTCTGCCCCTTCCCACCTTTGCTCTGTCCCCCTCTCCAAAGGCCCCACGCCACTCCCTCCCGCCTCTTCCTGCCCTCACTCCACCTCTTCCTGCCCCCACCCCAAGGCCCCCACCTGCTGCTCACTGCTCTCTGCCCTCCCCCAAGTCCCTTCCTGAGCTGCCAAATAGCTGTTTGGTGGTGCCCCTGATCAGCTGATTGGGGCCACCACTGAACAGCTCTGGCTGGTGGGTGCTGAGCACCCAACTATTTTTTTTCTGTGGGTGCTCCAGTGTCAAAACACCCATGCAGTTGGCCCCTATGCCTATGGAAGACCCCAGTAGATATCAATGGTTCGCTGTTAAACTGGGAGGTGATAACTACTCTTTGAGTATAGTTTTTCAACCAGTTGCGCATCCACCTTATAGTAATTTCATCCAGACCACATTTCCCTAGTTTGCTTATGAGACTGTCAGATGTGTGACAAAGTTCCTCCTCTATCTTGGTAGGTCCTGCACTTACTGGCAGATTTTCTTGCCTCAGAGATTCACCATGTGGGTTGGGGAACAGCTCACAGACCTTCCCCTCTGGAAAAACCTACAGTCCAGGTCAATTGGGAGGTTTGGGGGGAACCCGGGCCCGCCCTCTACTCCAGGTTCCAGCCCAGGGCCCTGTGGACTGCAGCTGTCTATAGTGTCTCCTGTAACAGATGCATGACAGCTACAACTCCCTGGGCTACTTCCCCATGGCCTTCTTCAAACACCTTCCTTATTCTCACCACAGGACCTTCCTCCTGGTGTCTGATAACGCTTGTGCTCCTCAGTCCTCCAGCAGCATACCCTCTCGCTCTCAGCTCCTTGCACCTCTTGCTCCCAGCTCCTCACACTCACACCACAAACTGAAGTGAGCTCCTTTTAAAACCCAGGTGCCCTGATTAGCCTGCCTTAATTGATTCTAGCAGCGTCTTCTTAATTGGCTCCAGGTGTCCTAATTAGCCTGCCTGCCTTAACTGGTTCTAGCAGGTTCCTGATTAATCTAGTGTAGCCCCTTCTCTGGTCACTCCGTGAACAGAAAACTACTCATCCAGTGACCAGTATATTTGCCCTCTACCAGACTGCTGTACCCCATTGGTCTGGGTCTGTCACAGATGGGACTGTGTCAAAAGCCTTGCTAAAATCAAGATATATCCTATTTACTGCTTCTTCCACCCCCACATGCTAGGCCAGTAACCCTGTCAAAAAAAGTTCTTAGGTTGGCTTGGCATGACTTGTTCTTGATAAATTCATGGTGGCTATTCCTCATAACCTTGTTATCTTCTAGGTGCTTGCAAATTGTTTAATAATTTGTTCCAGTATTTTTCTAGGTTTTTCCAAAGTTAGGCTGACGGGGGTCTATAATTCCAGGGGCCTTTTTTTTTTTTTTTTAAAGGTAAGTACTATATCTGTCCTTTTCCAGTCCTCTGTGACCTCACCTGTCCTCTGAGTTTGGAAAAATAATTGCTAACGATTCTGAGATTGCTTCAACTTCTTCCTTAATCACCCTAGGATTAATTTAATCAGGCCCTGCCAACTTGAATACATCCAGTTTATCTAAATATTCCTTAAGCTGTTCTTTCCCTATTTTGGCTTGCATTTGTTGTTAATATTGTGTTGAGTATCTGGTTGCCATTAATCTTTTCAGTGAATACTGAAGCAAAATAGATATTAAACACCTTCTTGATATCATCAGTTTTCTCTCCTTCCCTGCTAAGTAGAGGACCTACATGATCTGATTTTGTCCCTACATGCTTATGCCTTTTTTTTGTACTCCTCTTGAGCAATTGATCCATGTTTCCACTTCTTTAGGATTCATTTCTAATTTTCAGGTTATTAAAGAGCTCCTGATGGATCCATAGTGATCTCTTATTATTCTTCCTCTCTTTCCTTTGCATTGGGATAGCTTGCACTTGTGCCTTTAGAATTGTTTTTTTGAGAAATTGCCAGCTTTCCATTGCACAAAGTAGGCAGCAGTTAATCAGAGCTGCACTCGGGCTCTTCCCCCTAACAGGAGAGCCCTAGCACTACGTTGATGTTCAAAATAGTATGGATTTGGCTTTTCTTTTTTCATTAAGTGATTTGCAGAAGAAAAACTAGAAAGGTTGAAACAAAACATGAAGAAGGAAGCAATTAGTGCAGTTAATTGGAGGAGCTGGTCAAACCTCTTCTTCCTTACTCTCCCTTTCGTCACTCTCTACATTAATTGTGCCATGCCAGAAAGCTCAGAGCCACATGGTGTGAATTTACAGCAGTACCCCCTCTTTTCCTTCTTGCTTTCAATGCTCTATGATTTTTAACTGTAGACTGTGGGTTTAATGGCTGATGTGTTTGAAATTTTCAGGGAAACCTAGAGGATTTGGACCCATACCTGCCATTAAAAGTAATGGCAGATGTATGTCTAGAATCCTTTAAACTGCTTTGAAAATCTCAACCTCTGTCTGTCTGATTCTGATCTCAGATCAGTTTTACACTAATTGATTTCAGTGGATTATTACATTATATCCTTCTCATGCAAATGTTGGCACACAGGAGAAATTAGCCTCTTCCATTCTCCTCTGTCACTTGCTGCTACTTCCATCTGTTCTACGGTGTTGATCAACTGTTCTGCCCTACCTGCTAAAGGGTTCTTCTTAATGTTTCTCTTGAGTGCCCCCATTTCCTCACACCAATTGGTTTCCGCTTGATAGCTTCACATGAGAATCTGTGTCTTGGCATCTGCAGCACATGCCCCAGATAAGTCCATTATTTCCTTCCGATTCTTGTGGAAATGAGCTGCTGGAATCTTTTGCAGGAACTTATTTTTGAAGAAATCTAGCTTTTGTTGTAACACTTCAGTAGATCTCCAGCTATTGCAGATGTATGTTAGCCATATGTTACATAACTGAGATTACATTTGAATTGAAAAGTCTGTTTTGTTCTGATGCTATATACCTTTGATTTCCATACACTGAGTTTAGTAAATGCTGTGGATGTCATTTCCTTCTTGAGGTCAGAGTTGGCCAATGTGGTGCTGCCCAGGTAGGTGAACTGTTCTACTTTCTTGGTTTTTTTAATTTTCCCCCCTTCTAATCTGATGTTACTGCTTAACATCTGGGATTCAAAGATGGTTGTTTTAGCATAACCTAATTTTGAGCCCTGTTTGGCCTACTGTTTTTTGCCAGATTGTCTTTGTAATTATTGTTATTCAGTAGTGCAATATCAGCAAAGTCTAGGTCTTCTAGGCATTCGCCATCCACCCATGCTATATCAATGTTTGTGGTGCTTATACACTTCATTATCCAGTCTATGACAATGCTGAACAGTGGAGGTAAAATGCAGCCCTGTCCTATGCCAGTGTCCACATTGAACCACTCTGTCTTGTTGTTCAGTGGGTTACTTGTGATTTATTCTAGTGTAAGTGAGAGAAGAATCAGACCCTCTTTGTTTCCTAATGATACCCTGCCTGTGTCAAAGACTAGCCCAGTTAAAACAGATGAGGAGACTAAGAAGTGTACTATTAAACCCAGCCAGGCTATGTGTGGACTTTGGGGGATCCACTTCCCCTTTTAAATCACTTCATAAAGTTGGTTCCTTCATTTCCTCAAAGAAAACTGATCTATCTGTGGACACAGTAGTTCTGTTGTTGGAAAAATCAGATACTGAGTGACATACAGATTCTTGTGGGCTTTTTATTATTATTATAAGATGTCTTTTGAGTAGCTGTCATTTCTCATTGCTCTCATATTGGATTCTAGCAGTTAAAACAATGTTGCTGCTGGCATTGTGCCTGTTGCAGAAATAGTTTATTTGTATAGCTTTCTCATTCTTCATGTGCAGGAGACCTAATACATTTTATTCATTCTTCTTATGATAGAATGTGGCCACTTCTCATTCTCCTTTCACAGTCTGCGTGTAGCTAACAGCTACCAACTGCTCTAGTGGAATGAGGATGAAGGTTTGTAGTAACTCTCTCCTCTATTACCACAAGCAACTCTCTGGTCTTGTGCCAGCTTCTTCAATGCTACCCCACTGTGATATCACCACTTGTGTTTCAGATCCTTAAGTCTCTCCTTTGCTATCCTATTCCGTGCACTCGCTTCTTGGCAAGGTCTCCCAACAACACGATAGCACAAAGTAGAGCTAATAAAGTTCTTTGTACCAGAACATTATAAAGGGTTAAAACAGGTGTTTTAATCTTGGCATGCAGATATCTAAGAAGTGGGAACATTGGCAGTTGCTCCTGGTCTGGCCATTCTGTTTCCAGATACCAGTTTATAGTATTTAACTTTTTACAAGTTTATACTTAAAGTGCACCATTCTTTCTGCAAGGGGATAGATTAAAGAATTATTGACTACACAGAGCCTGCACAACAGTCAGTTAAACATTGTAGGTAAGGATTTTCAAACTATTTAGGCACCTAAATAAGTGGGATGACGTTTAAATCAACAGAGACTGAGCTACTGTGTGCTGGACACTTTTTTTAATTCAGGCCCCTAATTTAGGTGCCTAAACATGGACTTCAGGGCTAAATCCACAAAGGGACTTCTGCAATGTTCAGTGTTGCAACGCCTAACTTTTAGGTGCCTTGTCACCCAGCAGAATCCTCAACCCTGAGTTAGGTGCCCAGGTTCCCTGTACAATGCATGGGGAGAGTTAGTTGCCTAAGAATGGGATTCACAAAAGCCAGTGAGCTGAATGGGGAGCAGCCCAAGGTAGTCAGTAAGAAAACACCTTTGAGGACTAGCTGGATCTCTGAACACCGCTCTTTTGCTTCTGTATTCTCAAGAGCTCAGTTAGACAAAGCCACTTGGAAACATTCACTACTTCAGTACCTCACTGACTGTCTCACACATAGCTTTAAGTCACCCACACTTTTTGCATACTCTACAAAATGCTTCAACTTGTACTGGCACCTATATAAGGGCCAGGTGGAATTTGCCACTAAGTAGAGATTATACCTTACTGGCAGTGGAAAGAAAAATATCCTTTTAAAGGATATTTAGAGTTCTATATTACAGCCAAAGATGCCAAAAGTTGGCCACTCTCTTCCAACAAACAAAAGGAATATTGAACACTGAATTCTCATAGGGAATCAGCCAAATATTATTTAGCACAGATGTTTCTGATGGTGTAGCATGTCAAGAATTTTTACAGTGTTCCAGTTTCCTCAGACTTTATCATGACCTAGAGTGGTGCTGTCTAGCATTACTATGTTGGCCTAGAACATAATTGCTATCCGGTCCATCCAGCAGACTTTATTTGGATAGGAGAAAAAGCTAAACCATAGGATCTCAATTTAGGAGTTATGTGCAAGTGTACAAGTTATGTACAAGGAGAATTGGGTGCGAGGGGCCCCACCCTGCCTTTCCCATATTGCTACATGGGTGGGGAATCCTAGAGGGAACTGGTATGGAAAAAGCTGAGAACCACTGATCTAGCCTTTTGATATTAGCATTGGTATCACAGTTGGTGTTTACAAGCACATCTATTATGGGGACCTCCAACAAACCCAAACTCCATGATACCAGAGCACAGCACTAGTATTATGGCTGACTTGTATGTTTTTATCATTATAGTTCTAGGGCTGTCTTAGTGACTGATAACCATGGAAATATTCACAGATAAAACAGTTAACTTCTATAATGATGTAAATTGCATGTCAGGTGCATATTGGTCAGAACGTGGGTATAAGTGATAAAACGATATCTTGTGCAAAAGATGTGTCATTTAGTGCATTTGAAATGCATGTAATTACATGCTGAGAGGGTGGGAGAATTGTATGAAGCAGGAAAAGAATTTAGCATGTAGGTGTAAAATAAAATAGCCCCATCAACCTGTGAACAGTCCCTTCTTGTTTGGTGTTTTTACACTTCTGCCCTCTAAGTATGTAAGATACATGCTTTTGCACATCCATTTAATACCAAATCTGTGCAAGTCACTTTATTTTACCATTTACACCTGATTTTCAATCAACTTACACCTGACATGTAACTTACAATATCATTTTTGGCACTGTTGAATTTGGTCCAGTGTGCAACAACCTCTCTCAGCCCGGGTTCAGGTTTGGCAGCTTTCTTGGTCCAGATATATTAGGATGAAAACCAACTAATTACAAAGCACACTTATCGAGGAATGCTACTGCGCAGCCAGTGAACACATGGGTGCCAAAAGCTTCAGCAGCTTGTTACGATTGCCATTGGGGGACATGGTCTGAACATCCAGCCAGGCCATCTTAAGGGCTTACCTAGATATTGATCCACATGGTACTTGATCTTCAAGGAGCCTCTGTTCCTTTGGGATTTGCAATGATGATGAAATGGATGAATAGCTCACGCTGAAGTTATGTCCTTGTGCTACTGATGAGTCTTTGCCTTGCCATTTATATTGAGCATGGCTAGAAATGACAAGCTATACTTTACAGGGTTATCTTTGTAGCTGGCCATCTCACTGTAGAGAGTTACTACTAACATGCCACAAGTGTCCACCAAAATAAAATAGTGTTGGAGTAGAAAGGGAATATGATTTGTATCTAGTGAGATGATGGCTTTCATGGAATCCAGAAAGCATTTAACCCAAGGTGCTTTTTTGCCTTTGCTAAATGAGATTGTTTGAGCATAAGTGAAATTTATGGGATTCAAGAATTAATAAGAGAATGAGAGGTTGTTAGACTTGCTCATAATGAATAAAAGTGCAAGTATCAAAAGAATATATTGCTGCAGCTCTTTTCTCTCTCTGCAGGGTAGCACATATTGGGTTCAGAAAGTAGTTCAAAGTACACAGTTGGCCAATGCTGAATAAGAGAGCCCTAACACCAGGTTTGAAAATAGTGAAAGCTTGCTGAACAGCATAAACCCAAAGGAGCAGCAATATTCTTACAGAACCATTTCAATACTAATTCTTCCTTCTAGACAGAAATCCATGTCTGAATCATGTTTATTTTGTTTTCTGTTATTAGGATGACTCTCCATGAGTCATCCCCATCCATAATTTCCCTGTAAGGATTCCCCCTTCTTCCCCCCCCCCCCCCAGCATCTACTCCTCCTTTAAATTAAAACAGTGATAAAATCACAAAGGTGGGCCAAGGGCAGACCTGGTGAAGGGGGTTGCATATCTGTTGTATCCAGCAGAGTTGCTCCCTCTTATACCAGTTCTGAATTTGGCCCACTAAAGCTAGGAAGTAGATGACTTTACAGTAGCTTTATTCTGCTTCATTTTTTTCTAGTTTGTATGTGACTCACATGTATCCTTTACATATAATTTTAGGCAGAATTAATTTAATCCCTCTCACAATGGATCCAGATTGCAAACTGTTAGGCTTCTCCTGAATTGAGGATAAATCACAAAAACATGTGAATCCGTACTTTTAACTTTCTGTCCCTAAACACTTTAGGTAGGGGGTCAGCTAATATTGGTAAAATATGTCTGTATTTTTAGTCATAGAAATCTCCGAACTGTGCTGTAATCTTGCCAAGACTTAATTTTAAATGTATTAATGATATAAGTTTGACCCATAGAACATTTGATTAAAAAGTGCTGAAATAGACATCAGGATCTAATTATGTTTCAATAGTTACATGTAAATAGGATGAGAGGAAAGAAAGAATGCTGAAAAGTTCAGAGAATGCATATGCAAACCACAGAATGGATACTTTTTTGGAAAGCTACAATTTTCTTTTGCAGTTTTACTGGAGTATACCTAAGGCACTGTGATTAAGTTCTGCATATACAAAACCAAGGAGGCGATATAGTACCTCTTTCTATAATTCTGTTCTGATTGCACCTGGACTATAGCACTCAACTCTGGACGTGCCATCGCCAAAAATAGTTATTGATCATCTGAAAGGAGTTCTGAGAAGAGCAACAAATATGATCAGGAGTTAGAACAATCGAATTCTGTAGTTATAACAGTTGTAGTATGGCTAAGCAGTGTATAATAGGGGACATGATACAAACACTGAACAGATGGAAGCACCTAAAGACAATAGGAATTATTTACTATGGTATAAGTGAGTATAATCAGAAATAATGACATGAAACTAAGAAAAGGTGGTGGGGAGGGGAGAGAGAAGAAAACCAGAAAAAATAACTCCTCCTTACAGTGGGATCTATAAGATTATGGAATAGTCTTCCAAGGAAAGTGGTGGAAACCCCATCTCTGAAGAGAATTTGTACCCCGTGCATTAGTTTTGAACTTGATGAAACTTGATGAACTTCATTCAGATGAATGAATGATGCTGAATTAGGCAACAGTTCTGTAATGGCAGAGAAATGGGCTAGATGACCAAATTGGTCCATCTCTGTAGTAGTTTCTATGAGTTCTACTCTTTACAGTGTGATATCCAAGGCTGTTAATTTACCAGACAGTTTTGGCTGTTGGACGTCTGAAACAAACCATTTATGGCCTACAGCACCACAAGTGTGCCTGGCGTTTTACAGACAAATAAAAAGGCACATCCCTGCCTTGAGGGGTTTACAACATAGTGGCCAAATTATGCCACCTAGAGCTAAATCAGGAGGAAACTATGTTTGCAAGTCTGCCCCCAACAGCATAGTGGACAGGTTGGCCACATTTATATTACCATGCCCTGAACCCTATCTATGCAGGGAGTTCCATGGCTACAGGGACCTGCATGTAAGCTCGGGAGCTAATAAATAGTCCCTCCCACACTATAGAACCTCCTTTAATGTTCCAGATGCAGCCACCAGTGGCTGAAGCCCTAACAGTGCCGTTCCTTTGGAGACACATTGTCTGTGAGCCGGAGGAGAGAAAGGGTCCTCCAGAACCAGTGCAGATTCACAGAACCTCCATACAGAGATCCCTCCCCCGAGGTTTTCTCCTTGGGTTGTCCACTGGAGAGGTGATGTAGATCTAAGTTGGACTTAATGAATGACAGACAAGTGGTTGGGCAGATAGTAGGGAAGGGGAGGGATAGCTCAATGGTTTAAGCATTGGCCTGCTAAACCCAGGGTTGTGAGTTTAATCCTTGAGGGGGCCATTTAGGGATCTGGGGCAAAAATCTGTCTGGGGATTGGTCCTGCTTTGAGCAGGGGGTTGGACTAGATGACCTCTTGAGGTCCCTTCCAACCCCAATAGTCTATGATTCTATGAAGGACAGGGTTTACAGTTGTAATGGATCATAATGTTACAAACTGCTATATATGCATAATTCATTTTGCATTCCTTTTAGTTGCATTGAGCTTTCAGATAGTGGGTTTTTTCCTTTAAAAAAAATTATTAAATTAATGATGTCTGGGACAAAGTCCAGCAAGAAGGCAGGAGTGGAAGCTCAATAAATGTAGTGTTTTGAATAGGGATGGGAATGTCGGTAGTGAAGTTGCATGGCATACAAGATGTGGAAGGATATTCAGTTAAAGTTAATGCAAGTTCCACAGCTCAATCCCTGTCATTTTTCTTGCTGAAAATGTACCTTCAAGTACCACATTGCTAAGTATGGAGGTTGTCAAAAGAGCATCTAAAATCTATTTTTTAAAATACTTGAGCTCTTTAAAAACAAAAAGAAAACTAAACCCACTCAAACAAAGTTTGGAATAACATTTGTTCCTGGGCTGATGACTTTAATGGCAAGATGAGTTACAAACCTGTGAAAATGGGGCTTATAATGAAAACTGCAACTCAACCATGTAACGATAGCATTGCAAATGTGATACTGTAATACAGAATCATTCATTGCCTGAATGAATTGCCTACCTTGGAATGCTGAAGAAATCACTCACTTCATACCATTCTTTCCTGAACTGAAAAGAAATCAGCAGACTTCTCTCTAGATGAAAAGGATCAGAAATGTCAGCATACAGAGCAATGTTATGGCTTATTTCAAGATTGGAAACGATGGAAGAACATTTAGAATAGGTTTTAAATGGTTGGCAAACTGCAGCATAGGCCGCTTTGGGGGAGGATAAAGATGCAGCAATTTAGTTATTTAACTGTTTTACTATATCCATAAATATGGTACAGATGTTTCCTATATGCGTGCATAGTAGGCATCCAGTTTGAAAATAACTGTATTCACTTTAAATCTACACAGAGCAGCTTATTTGCATAAATGCAACATAACACAACAAAACCAAATGTTTTTGGATGTTTCATACAGGGTAGATTTATTGGTGGATCATTATGGGTATGTGAAATGTAGAGAGTTATGATCAGGTTGAATGTCTGAGATGCACCTAATTTTTTCACATAGAGCAACACACGTTCCTGTCTGCTTTCACAGGAGATAATGAGATTACATTCATTTGGGCCAGTACAAGTTGTCATTCTAAATGCCACAATTTTGCATTTATGCAAAACATTAATGCAGCCATAAGATATAGATTTAAACTCACCAAAGCTCAGTAACTGAGTTAACATTCGCTTTGTACAGATGCATTATGATATTTCATTACATGATCACATAACATAGGGCAATGTAATGTAATTTATCAACATGTCACATTTTGTTGACTAGTATGGTACATGTTTTACTCATGTGAATAGTTGTGGAATAATAAAAGTGATAGAATCTAGTATCTGTAATGGAATGAAGGTTGACACATTTGCATTGTTCATAGAACATCATTATTGGCATTATGGAAATGACAAATTTTGCATACTTAGCCCTTCAATTTTAAAAAATATCTTTGTTCCTTTAGATTCAGATCTTGCCACCTTTAGTCCTTTAACAGTCTGACTTCTAGGTGAGTAAGGGACTATGCAATCTGAATAAGGGTGTGAAAGAAAGTCTGAAGCCAAAGATTTTTCAAAAGTGACTGGTGATTTTGATAGCCTCAATTTTTGAATGATCCACTTGAGACACACTCTAAAGGGAGATGATATTTCACTGGGTACATACTGTGTCTGAGTGCCTTTACCTGACAATGCTTGGATTCAAATTCACATTCAGGGGTTTATGATCCTAGCCCTTCTATATCTGACAGGTTGAAAAGGAGTTTTGAGTGGCTTCCTGTCCATAACCTCAACTATACCATCCCCATTTTAAGGCAAAGAAAATGGAAAAGAAGAAAGAAAAAACAATGGCTTCTGAGGAAAAAGTGTATCAAAGCAAATTCATAGTGCACGTCATACGCTGAGAATCTTCTACGTGTCTTGACAGGTTCAAATTCTGCATTTCCCTTTGTTGTCTTGCCCCTCACATAGCATGAATATCTGACCTAATACAGCTTAGACTTCCAGTGGATAGAAGAGAGGGCTGGGAGCCAGGAGTCTTTTGTGTTCTCCAGACGGCTCTCATGCAAAGTGCTATGTGACCTTGGGCAAGTCTTTTCACTGTACTTCTGTTTCCTCACTTGCAAAAAAGAAGTAATGGAATTTACGCACCTTTGTAAAGTGTTTTAAGGTCTACGCTATAGAGGAAACATATGTATATTCCAAGCATTACTGATAATATATTGAGTCCAAGGATCCCTTAGAAAGGGTTTGTTTTAAAACCTATACCTCAATCTAAAAGAGCCCAGCTAAACCAGAAAATACCTGATGTATTGGTTTCAGTTAAGCACTATATTTCATGCCTTTTTGATGTCATCAATTTTCTGCTGTAAATACCCAAAATTTCAAGAGTCTCCCCCCCCCCTTATTCTATTGGTTGGCTTTGTTCATGCCTTTATATCAATTCAATAAATCTGGTCCCCTCAGCCATGAAGGGCAAGGCACAGAGTTGTTCCAATACTACATCAGTAACAAGCATTTTGAAATAGTTTCCATGCCACTCTACTCCTCCTTAGGTGTCTTTTGTTTGAGGATTGCTGCTGTAGAATCATAAAGGTGGCCTGCAGGCTTAAATTTAGCAACAAAATCATAGAATCATAGAACTATTAATGTGACCAGACGTCCCGATATTTAGGTGTTTGTCCCAAAGATCGGTCGGGACGCAATTTGTCCTGATATTGTCCTGATATTTTGCTCCGCCGGCAAAACTCGGCTTTTTTTTTTTTCCCTCCTCCTGTGTCCCGATATTTTCTTCCTCTCATCTGGTCACGCTAAGAACTATAGAACTAGAAAGGACCTCAAGAGGTCATCTAGTCCATTCTCCTGCACTGAGGCAGACTCAGTATTATCTGACAGGTGTTTGTGTAACCTGTTCTTAAAAACTTCCAGTGGCAGAGATTTTACAATCTTACTAGGTAGCCTGTTCCGGTGCTTAACTACCCTTATAGTCAGAGGTGGTGCTAGCCCATTGGGGGCTCTAAGCATGACTATTCCTCCCGCCCCCCAAACACATAATAAAAAGTGAACAGGGGGCCCCATTGAACTGCTTGGGGCCCTAAGCAATTGCTTAGTGTGCTTATGCCTAGCGCCAGCTCTATTTATAGTTAGGAAGTTTTAACTTATGTCTAACCTAAATCTCCCTTGCAACAATTCAGCCCATTTCTTTTTGTCCCATCCTTGGTAGTTACAGAGAACAGTTTATCACCCTCCTCTTTATAGCAACTTTTTATGTACTTGAAGACTGTTATCATGTTCCCTCTCAGCTGCCTCTTCTCCAGACTACACACGCCCATTTTAAAAATCTTTTCTCACATCTCATGTTTTCTAGACCTTTAATCATTTTTGTTGCTCTCCTCTCGATTTTCTCCAGTTTTTCCACACCTTTCACTGATGTTGTGAAGACCAAGACTATAACAGGGTTCAAAAAATAACTAGATAAATTCATGGAGGATAGGTCCATCAATGGCTATTAGCTGGGATGGGCAGGGATGGTGTCCCTAGCCTCTGTTTGCCAGAAGCTGGGAATGAGCAACAGGGGTTGGATCACTTCATGATTACCTGTTCTGTTCATTCCCTCTGGGGCACCTGGCATGGGCCACTGTTGGAAGACAGGGTACTGGGCTAGATGGACCTTTGGTCTGACCCAGTATGGCCGTTCTTATGTTCCTGAAGTGTGGTGCTCAGAACTGGACACAATACACCAGCTGAGGCCTTATCAGTGCTGAGTAGAGTGGAAGAATTACTTTTCATGTGTTGCTTACAACACTCCTGCTAATATATCCCAGAATGATGTTCACTCTCTTTTTTTTTTTTTTTCAGCAGTATTACATTGTTGACTAATAGTGATCACAAACTAAATATCACCCCCACATCCTTTTCTTCAGTACTCATTCCTAGGCAGTCATTTCCCATTTTGTATTTGGGCAATTGATTATTCCTTCCTAAGTATAGTACTTTGTATTTGTCCCTATTGAATTTAATCCTATTTAATTCTGACCATTTCTTCAGTTTGTCAAGATTATTCTGAATTCTAATCCTCCGAAGTGCTTGCAATCCCTTGGTATCATCCACAAACTTTATAAGTGTACTCTATGCATTATCTAAATCATTTACGAGGATATTGAATAGAACCGGACACAGAACAGATCCCTGCAGGACCCCACTTGATATGCCCTTCCAGCTTGATTGTGAACCATTGATGATTACTCTTTGAGTACTGTTTTGCAGCCAGCTGTGCATCTGCCTTATAGGGGTTTGTGTAGGCTATATTTCTATAGTTTGTTTGCAATAAGATCATGTGAGACAGTATCAAAAGCCTTACTAAAATTGAGATATATCACATCTACAGCTTCCCCCCATCCACAAGGCTTGTTACCCTATCAAATAAGGATGTTAGGTTGGTTTGATGTGATTTTTTCATGACAAATCCATATTGATTGTTACTTATCACCTTATTTTCTCCTAGGTGCTTAAAAATTGATAATTTGCTTCATTATCTTTCCAAATACTGAAGTTAAGGTTACTGGTCTATAATTTCCTGGGTTGTCCTTATTCCCCTTTTTATAGATATGTACAATATTTGCCCTTTTCCAGTCCTCTGATATCTCTCCCCATCCTCCATGAGTTCTCAAAAATAATCTCTAATGGCTCAGAGATCTCTTCAGACATGTCCTTAAGTATTCTAGGATGCATTAGGCCTGACAACTTGAAGACATCAAACTTATTTAAGTAATTCTTAACTTGTTCTTTTCCTTTTTTAGCCTCATATGCATTGCTACCCTATTTACACTGATGTTCACTATGTTAGTCATCTGATCACTGTTAACTTTTTTAGTGAAAACTGAAACAAAAAAGGCATTTAACACTTTGGCCATTACTCTGTTTTCTGTTGTTGTCTTTTTCTCCACATTAAGTAGTGGGCCTACCCTGTCCTTGGTCTTCCTCTTGCTTCTCATGTATCTGTAAAATGCTTTCTTGTTACCCTTTATATTCCTAGCTAGTTGGATCTCGTTTTGTGCCTTGTAGTGCTTTTTATTTTAATCCTTTGTAATTTGACCCAGTTTCCACTTTTTTGTACAACTCTTTTTTGAGTTTTAGGTCATTGAAGATCTCCTGGTTAAGCCAGGATGGCCTCTCCATACTTCCTATCTTTCTTACACATTGGGATAGTTTGTTCTTGTGTCCTTAATAATGTCTCTTTTAAAACACTGCCAAGTCTCTTAAGCTCTTTTTCCCCCTTAACTTGCTTCCCGTGGAATCTTACCTACCAGTTTTGAGTTTGCTTGAAGTCTGCCTGTAACCCTGTACTCTACCCCTTCAAGACAAAGGGTGGGTATACATAGTTCCTCTAGGTCTATTCGCCTACCTAGCATGTATATTTCATAATGCAATTGTCCTTCAAGTGCCTAACTTCTCAATATGTTCACAGATGTATCTTCTGCTTTTCTTTGAGTCAGTTCTCTTCACACACATTATCTACCCTTTGGGCAAAGGAAGCTCTCCTAAATTCCTTTAGTACCTGCTTCTGTTTTCACAGTACCATCATGATCCTAGCTCTCTGCAGTAGGCTCACCATATTAGAACACGTGGCTGACATTGGTTGATACCCCAGTCTAAATAGCATCCAAGCCTTTAGCCATTGCTGGTGCTCTTCTCAGTGGCAGAATCAGACATCATCCATAACTGGAACTGCTGCTTTGCAGACAGCATAATTCTTCCACCCACTTAACTTTCCCCTCCACTGTAGTGTCAAGTTCTCTTACCAAGTCAGCTCAGATGCTATGATTGATAATATAGTTAGCAATCAGACAGGACCTAAGGCTGCCTCCAGGGTAGGTGGAGTGTCAGGCAGGTAGAGCAGTAATTATTCAGTTACTTCGGGCTTTTTTTAAAAAACAACCAACTTCTAAATGGCTCAGAATCATCCAGCTCTTACATGACCAAGTGATCTTATTTTACCTTAGTCCTCCCTTCCTTTCTGTCATTTGTAATGCTCTCTTGTTGATCTTGGGTCCCCCTGTAAGCTCTTCAGGGCAGGACCAGTGTCCCCAGTACTTAGGACTGGGGGCCCCACTGTGCTGGCTGAGGCTTTGGATGCTACCACAGATAATTAATAACTATAATTATCATATTTGGCAACCCAAACACATGGCAGCACTGAGCTTTATCATACCTCTTCCCATTCAGCACAGTTAACGTGGAATGGCAGAGATTAAGACTGAGATCGTAGCCCTGAAAGTTAGGATCACATTTGCATTGTGATTATAGTTGTATTTCCAACCCTTTTTATGACCAGTTGGGCTGTCAGCAATTTATTCTATTCTATTCTACTGCCATGACAATGTAGAAAAGTGAGACCATGGACTGCTTTTCACTTCATCCTCCTTTTTCTCTGGTATAGGGCAGGGCCTCTAATTTCTAGGGCAGTCTAACCAGACTGAATACACCATTATTTATATAGGACACCACTAAGAAGAATGAACAATGCCTTATTGTGAGAATAGAGAGAGATTGTTGATGGTTCAGCTTTAACCCCTGAATTCCCTCCTCTAGCTCTGTATCTGACCCCCAGGAACTCTTTCTTCCTGTCCCCCTCTCCCCTCCGTCCCCTGAGAGTTCTTTGTTGTGTTGCTATTTAATAAGGGTGCTTGGTATACTCATTTGCATGCCAATATGCGCTGCACTTCCAGTTCACTGATAGTCCCCAACAATGCATATGCTCAAACGCTAGAAACAAACTGAAAGGTTTGGGAGCCCTTATGTTTGTTCTTCAACAATTTGCTTTGCAAGGAAGAATGGAGGCCATTCCCTGTGTTTAGCCTCCATAGTATAGCTCTTTTGACAGTGGGGTCATTAATACAAAAAGTGTGAAATACTTTTTAAGATCCTAGTTTGAAAACTTTATTAGGTATAAGCTTTCGATACTGTCCTGCCCTCCGTCCAGACAGAGTACTTGTGTGTTATAACAAGGCTGGAATAAATAATGGCTTTTAATGGGACTGGGAGCCAGAGGAAGGTAGACTTATTGTAAGTCACCCTAACCTCTTATGTAAGTATCAGTGGGACTAGAACCTGGGACTATGGGCGTTCTGGTGTCTGATGCATCCGCATTGCCATTGGAAGCTTAGCCTGAGCATTTCCGTTGAAGGCAGTTGAGTGGTACATCCCGCAGAGCCTAGCTTCCCAGGGTCCTTAGTGGCAGCTCCCTGCAGCCCACTGATTGGCTAATGCTGGTATATAAACAAGGAAGCCAGCTAGGGAGCTGTTTGAACAATGATGCAGACTTCCTGCTTGCTTCTGCTCTGGACCTTGCCTTGTTGTGGCCCCTAGACTCCTGTTTCTGATGCTGGTTTGTCCCTGACTCTATTTGTCTGCTATCTGTAACCTGTTGCCTGACCCTGACTCCATGGTGTCCTGACCCAGCTCAACCCTCACTGCACTACTTGCCTGCCACCTGCAATTTCGTGCCTGACCCTGACTTCCTGGTATCCTGACCCGGCTTGAGCCTGACCCTAATACCTGTTTCCTGACCACAACTTGGTAGCTGACCAGTGCATACAGGCCACCCTTAGTCCGGCCCTGATGCCTTGTAATGGAAAGCTTTATAGGAAAGACAGATTTCATTTATTTCCATGTTGAAAATCTTTGCAAATGCATATTTTGGCTTACTACCCAGAGCCTGGAAGATATTTCATTAATAACGCATTTTTTCAGTGCTACTGACAACTGAACTTGAATGAGTTTAGCCAAGTATGTGTAGTGGTGGAAGGCCCATTCTTTTCATAGATGCCCAGTTTTCAAACTTGGCTTTGAAATCATCACTTAAAATACATGTTTAAAATGGGTATGTGGGATTTCAGTGGGATGATGCATGTCAGATACTGGTTTAAGGTCTCACTGTGTGAGACATGTAAGTTTTATGACATTCTTAACTTGTTGTGAGTGCTTGAGTTGTGTAAATGATGTGATAGGTAAGTACGCTGTTATGCCTTAGCAATCTTTATTAGTTTATTAAACAAAGCTTTGTTTTTGAAATAAGTAAATATAAGCAGATTCACTTCTGTTAATGTGAGCACCAGGATGTATCAATATCGGTTCATATTGACCTATTGTCTCAGTCAATATTTACCTTCAAGGATTAAAAATAATCTTGGTATTTACTGAAAAAAAAGGCAATATTTTGGAAAGCATCCAGCATGAATACACATTTTAAAACTCATGCCATAATGTAAAAGCTTTCAAATCTTTTAAAAGTGTAATAATTCATCTTTTTAGGCAAAAGCGGATATATAAGTCCAGAGAAAAATCTCAAACTATTATTTACCTCCTGAGTGGCTGCAACTGAGTTACCTATCTGGATGGACTCATTTACATATGTGCTCTATTTAGTAAGCATGGCTGCAGGCCTCTGTATTGCTAACCTCTGAAGAAGTAATTAGTAAAAACTTAGGCCTGGTCGACACTATAAAGTTAGGCCGATGTAAGTCTCCTTTCATCAACCTATTTATGCATGTGTTTACGCTCAACTTTGTCTCCGGCTGAGATAAGCGTCCCATTGTAGCGATGCAGTAAAACCACCTCCCTAAATGACGTAAAGCCACGCTCAACCTACTCTGTCTGACACAGTGCGAGTATAGACACTGCATGACCTATGTTGACTCTAACAGTCCTCCAGCCACAGTCCAACAACATCCCAGTCCCCATGACAGTAGCTGCTTTGTTCACAATTTTAAACTCCCCTACCCGGGGGGTCACAGAGACTGGAACAATCTCCTCTCCCCCTTTTAAAAACTCTGCATGTTTTTGAAGTACCCTTTTCTGGTTGCCCACCTTGGTAAGTACACCTAGTAGCTCACCTTTGTTTGTGTTCAACCAATTGAGGTGCCATACATACATATATGGAGCAGGCAAGAAGTGTTGGATTTCCTGCTCCTATGGGGAGAAGAGTCCGTGCAAGCACAGCTGCAGAACAACCATAGAAACATGGACATCTATGAACAGATTGCACGGGGGATGCAGGCAACTATGTGAAAGTGAAGGAACTTCACCAGGGATACCACAAGGCAAGGGAGAGCAACAAGAAATCTGATGCTGCCCAGCAGACCTGCTGTTTTTACAACTGCCTGCATGTCATACTTGGCAGTGACCCCACCAGTGCCCCACAGTGAACACCTCAGAGGAGCCTGGCGTGGAGACCCCAGCCATGAACAGCGAAGAGGAGGAGGGTGGTGGAGACGCAGCAGAGGACTCCAACCATGCAGCAAGCTAAACCCATTTAAAATTCCACAAGAGTCTAGTCTGTCCTGCTTGGCGCCTGTGGGTAAGCCTGCTGATGAAGGGGAAGGGAGTTCAGGTAAGTGTGCATACAAGTTTCCTTGCAAAGTTTTATTTGCTTTTCCTTCCTTGCTCTCATTTCCCTTCCCTCTATATAGATAAGGTGCATGGCCCATCCACAAATGTACAAGACAAAGGGATGGATTTTTAATTGTTTTAGGGGTATACTGTGAGAAAATAAAAAGTTAGGAAGTAAATTCAAAACAAATTCCTAAACAATACTATGACAGTTCAATTACATGATCCACTTAGATTCAGTGTCCTGTGCTTCAGTAGAGGTAGAACAAACAGAGGCAGAGTTGGCATCTGCTTTTCATTCCCTTGTTCGGCTAGGTGGGAAGAGAGTGGGTATGTTCAGCATCTTGTTCATGTGAATAGGAATGTCCCTTTTATCCTCCTAAGAACTTGATGAAACTTTCATGGAGGTACTCTACAATCCTCTCCTGAAAGTTTCTAGGGATGGTGGTCTTATTTCTTCCTCTGTGATAGGACACTTGCCCACACTATTCTGCGATGAGTTCGGCTAGTACCATCACAGCAAACAGGCTAGCGCAAATGGGCCAGGGCAGTTTTGGGATGTTACTAGCAGTGCGATTCTCTGTGCCTTTGTGACACTCAGGAGTAAGAGATCAGCTAAAATCACTGTCTGTGAAAAATAGTGCTGACATTCACTGCCATTGCCCTATACTTGTGCCCATGGAGTAGAGAGCCAAACATTTATAGATTAATGCAACAGAAATGCACACACACCCATCCTCAATGCCAGTCCATACGCAGGGGCGGCTCTGTTTTTTACCGCCCCAAGCACGGCAGTCAGGCGGCCTTCGGCGGCACGCCTGCGGGCGGTCCGCTGGTCATGCGGATTAGGCGGCCTTCGGCATACCCGCCACTGAATTGCTGCCGAAGCTGCGGGACCGGTGGACCTCCCACGCAGGGATGCCGCCGAAGCCTGCCTGACTGCTGCCCTCATGGCGACCGGCACGCTGCCCCTCTCGGCTTGCCGCCCCAGGCACGCGCTTGCTGCGCTGGTGCCTGGAGCCGCCCCTGTCCATACGCACCATGGTTGGGGCTGGAGAGAGCCATGCTATACCAAGGTACTCCAAACCTGAAGTGTTAATCAGTGTTTCTTATGAAAAGTATTCATGGGAATAAAGGAAGGGAGTTTTTAAACTTATCTTTCCCTTGTGACTAAATCTAATGGTGCATCTGTTTTTTATGAGCAGCTTATGGTGTTTTAGCCTTGAGGGATGTCCCCTCTGTGCCCGCAGAATGCCTGACCCTAATAAGGGGTAGGAAGAGGACTCGGCAGGACATGTTCTGGGAGATCCTACAAGCCAGTGCTGTATTGGGCCATGAACAAGGGCTTGGAGGGCTAATATGACTGAGAGCATGGAGAAAAACAGAGGACAGGCAAAAGGCCTGCGAGTCCTTGCAGCGGGAAATGCACAAGGACATCATGGGTCTTCACAGGCAACAAACCCAAATGCTGCAGATCCTGGTTGACCTACAGGTCCAAAAATCCCAAACTCATCAGCCTTTGCATTCCTTGGAAAACTCCATGGTTGCTGCTCCCGGCAACCCCCAACTTACCACGTGGCATCTTTACCCCATCACTCTATGCATGAAGACGGCAAAGAAAATCACAGCTTCACATACACTGGCCTGTGGAAACCACAGATTGGTGTATGTGTAGCCACAATGGAGTACGCTAAACTACCTTTTTATTTATACAAAAAGACATAAATGTTTACTTCAACAGGAATTTTTTAAGCTTCACCCCATTAAGTTGTTTGTATGACACTGTATGTGTGCATTTGCACTTTGATTTTGTGCATTGTATTTTTGCAGAATCAAAGTATCTTTATTAGGTCCCAACAAATATTACAGAATGCATAGTGGCAGTCAAGAAATCACAGCATTTATAAATGCACACCAAGCACAACAGAATTCATAGCATCAGGAAACCCCCCAGTCATATTTATAAAATGTACAGCAAGCACCACACAATTCATAGTGGCAGGCAAAACCCCAAGTCCAACACTATTTATAATTTTCAGGAGGCAGTACAGCAGAGGTTCTCAAACAGGTGTATGTGTACTCCTAGGGGTACCCAGAAGTCTTCCAGGGGGTATGTTAACTCATCTAGATATTTGCCTAGTTTTACAACAGGCTACATGAAAAGCACCAGCAAAGTCAGTATAAACTAAAATTTCATATGGACAATGACGTTTACATTGCTCTATCAGTGTTTCTCAACCTGGGAGAGTCATGATTTATTTTATAATTATATGGTAAAAAGGAGAAAGTAAGCAATTTTTCATTAACAGTGTGCTGTGACACTTTTGTATTTTTATGTCTGATTTTGTAAGCAACTAGTTTTTAAGTGAAGTGAAACTTGGGTTATGCAAGACAAATCAGACTCCTGAAAGGGGTACAGTAGTCTGGAAAGGCTGAGAACCACTGCCCTAGATACCAGCAGGCAAAAACCAAAAACTACATGATTTAAATTACACTGAATATCACTACTATAGGTGACTGTGAAAATTAGCTTTTAAAGCATCCTTCAGACACATCACTCCACGGTTGTCTCTTCTAATAACACTTGTCTGGCTGTTTCATTCGGCAACCAGCCACTCCTCCTCACCCCTCCACCCTGGTGGCAGCTTCTCCCTGCTTATCTCCCATATTATGCAACATGCAGCTGTAACCACTGGGATGTTTTATTGCTGAGATTTAATGTGGTGAGTAAACAACACCAGTGACCCTTCAGTCTACTAAAGGGACATTTCGTAGTCATTCTGTACCTACTGAGCCAATAGTGGAATCTTTCCTCCACCCAGTTCAGATGGCCAGTAGATGGCTTCATGAGTGAGGAGTAGGATCTCTCCCAGAATCACTATTGGCATTTCCACATCATCAATGTTAATTCGCTGGTTAGGAAAAAATATTCCTGCAGGTAGCTTTCTGAACAGTCCTGTAGTCTCATGTGAGCCTCATGCACCTTGCCTGATCAACCCACACTGATATTGGTAAAGCCTCCTCTGTGCTCTACTGGTGCTTGCATAACCATGGAAAGTGTCCATTTCTGTTGAGGTATTCAGTAGCAAAGTGGACTGGTGCCAAAACAGGGATAGGCATGCTATCTATTGACTCACTGCAGTAGAGGAACTGTATTGCTGAAAACTCACCCACTGTTTCTTGCACATTGCCAGGAGTCACAGTTCTGTGTAGCAGGAGACGATTAATGGCCTTACACACTTGCACGCAAATGTCCCCCACTATGGATTTTCCAACTCCAGTACCAATCTGGCATTGCAGGCTTCTGACCATGATCATCACTCACTTCACTGTTCATGCAGGTCCCATTCTGGTGTCCTTGCACTGGAGGGTTTGGACAAGCTTGACACAGAGATCCTGGAATGGGACTTTCTCCATCAGAAAGTTCTGTGGCCACTGGTCACTGTCCCAAACCTGCATTACAATACAAAGTCACCAATCAGTGCTCGTTTCTTAGGCCTAGAAATGGTGCTCCACCATCTGCAGCTGCTCCGTGAAAACCACCAGCAACCTGCAATTTTTTTCAGTATGTCCATCAACAAGCTGCCCTCAAAGATACCCTCATGTTCCTCCCTGTGATTCTGGTGGTTGGGGTACACCCCAAAGGTCTGCAAATACAGCAGAATTGTGCACCCTGTATTTGCAATGTTCATGAGAATAGTGCTGAGCATGGCAGGCTCAATGCTTCTGTCAGAAATGGCAGAGACTAAAAAGGGTTGTGCAGGCTTGTGGGAGTTTAAAAAAACACAATGCAAAATGATGGAATATGGAAGGTATTATGGGGTAGAGAAAGTTGCATGCTGGGATCTTGACACCTTGCTCCCAGAAATTTCTGTGAAAATTGTTACTATGCCACAAAACAATGTGAAAATGTTCCAAAAGTCATTGTGCCAGACAGCAGCGCATGGCCTACTGGATACTTACCTGTGGCAGACTGCGCTTTACACCAGCATAAGCACTCCTAATGCATATGTGCATCACTGCCGCAAATAGCCACATGTGCATGTGTGATATAAGCCTTCAGTGGCGATAGGCCAAAGTAAATTGTCAACCAAAGTTTGTAGTGTAGACATGGCCTTCCTGACCTGTCACCTAGCTAAGCCATGAGACAGAATTTTCATGAGCTAAGATGTTCCAGTTGTATGTATCAATGTGAGAAAGTGAGCAGTATATTTTTTCCCCCCCATTTTTAGTACTGGGCTGATCATGGTGGTCCTACTGAAATGGTGTGTCTTTGCTCCAACATTTATTAAAATAAAAAGTAGATGACGGTGCTTGGCATCAAACATATTTCCTGTTTTCTCTTGCCGTGTGTGTGTGTGTGTGTATGTGTGTGTGTGTGTATGTGTGTATATATATATATATATAAAAGGAATGCTCTTCTAAAGCTTTATCTAACAGTCTCCTCCTCTGAATTAAAATGGGTCAGCTCATGCCATTCCTCAGCTGTTGTCTTGTTTACATATCCTGGTTTAAAGAACATTCCCGCCATGGGACATATGGAGCATGTATGTTACATATTGCATTCTAGAATAAGTCTGGTTAAATCCCATTTTTATGGCTTTAGTTTTTAAGTCCCTGTGAGACTTTTGAGAAGGAGACTGACAAGAGGGACAGGTGTATTACGGATTCAGCTTGGTGACAAGTTTTCAAATTCAGCTGCATTCTTGCAGCAGCAAAGTTAGGAGCAGCTGGCCTCTCAAGAGCCTCTCTGCTTCTGTTGGAATTCCTGTGGTAGAAAGAAGAATGTACTATTTTGCTCTCCCTGTGAACAACACATCATGGAACGCCGCCACACTTCAACTGAGTCATGCCAGGTGCTCAATCTCATCAGGTGAAGCCTCTTAACTACAGATTCAACAGCCATCATTTGCCCCAATCTGAGTATAACATTTAGACCCCGATTCTGAAAGATTCTTAGTGCTCTTAACTCCCAGCAAGGTCAGTGTTGGCTGCAGGTGCTGAGCACCTCTCAGATCAGGCCACATTTTATGTAGAAGAGGGGGGAAATATGCTGTCCTATTAATATATAATGCATAGGACCTGTGAAATGAAAGTAAAGCTTTTTTGGATGAGGAAATACTGCAAAAGCGAAACAGGATCATATAAAAACTTTCCATTTTAGAATTTGGGTGACAATAGAACTATCTCATCTTACTCCCGAGGCTGCTTAACTACTGCTTCTTTTGTGAACTAGCCTTTACGGGCACGAGTTTGTGACACGTCCCACAAAATTTGTGTAGGCAAACCAGGCAATTCCATGGGCAAATGGAAATTACTGATGCACAAAAAAATGTTTCAGGCATAGTTTAGCAGACTGTTTAGAAAATTGGGCATGTAATTCATTTGACAAAATAAAGAATATGTGTGATTATGTATTGCCAAACAGTACTGCATGAGCAACTAGATATATAGTTGTGGGCTAACTTATGGGCCATTCTGTATGGGTCCAATAGAGAAGAGAGCATTTTACCCCCATTGTGTGTCCCCAGACGTAATCTGTCTTTCACCATATGATAGCACAAGAGGCAGGGCCGGCTCTGGCTTTTTTGCCGCCCCAGGCGAAAAAGCCTCCGTGGGGGGGGGCGGCCGGAGGCTTTTTTGCCGGGGGGGGGCGGCCGGAGCCCCTGGGGGAGGGCGGCGAGCCCCGGCGGCGGCTCCGGTCTCCCCCCCGGCGGCCAGAGCGCCGGGGGCAGGGCTGCGAGCCCCGGCGGGTGCTCGGCTCTCCCACCCCCGCCCCGGCGGCCAGAGCGCCGCGCCGCCCCCCTCCAGGTGCCGCCCCAAGCACCAGCTTGGGTGCTTGGTGCCTGGAGCCGGCCCTGACAAGAGGAGTGGCTGCCATGCTGGTCAGAGATTAGCATTTCTTGGGGGGAGACCGTGACCCAGAGATTGCTGTGCTGGGGCAAGTGCTGGCTACACCTGTTAAACAGATGTAGCAAGGGTTCCCCTCTCCATATTTCCCCACCTCACTCAATGGTTTCCAGGCTGGGAGGGCTACATCAGATTCCTGGCCTAACTGCTCAGGCTGCAAATAAATCCAGCTATGTGGGAAAGTGGCTGAACAAAAGCGGAAACCAGTCACTTTGTTAGGTTGGCAAACGGAATGGTGTGAGAACCAGTGGTGAAGTCCGGGCCCACTGAAGTCTATAGTAACGCTGCTAGTGACGTTAGAAGAGCCCAGATGTCAGCCCATGTCTCTCTTAGGGCCAGATCTGGCAAGATGCTGAGCTCTAATTGGGAATTGCTGAAGGTTCACAACTACCACTGAAATCAATGGGAATTGAGTGTCCTGAGCAATGTTCAGAAAGCACACAGTTCTACACAGGATCAGGCCCTTCTGAATCTTAGACCCATCTGAGAGCAGCAAGAGTAAAGTTTCTGTTACAAACCCAAGAGGAAAGAAATATTTGAAATATTTTTTTTAAAGTTATGCTGTGGAGCTGTTCTGTCAGACAACAGGAGACCAAAAGAAACATCTGAAATCCAAACAGTTTATGTGCATCGTTTCTGTGTCAGCTAATGTGGAGCTGTCAGAGCTGTTAACAATCTTATAACACAAAATTGGGGATGGGGTTGTCTCATTTTAGATATGTTTTTCCTCATATAAGAAAGCTATTGCTTCTTTGTATCTCCTCCCCCTCACAAACCATGATAAAATGTAACTCACTCATAGCAAAGGCAGATGCTAAAGTCATCCTAGTCTAAAAAAATAAAGATTTGGTTTGCTATTTTGCAATGAGAGTTGGTACCAGGGACCTTTGAACTTTCCTTATAGTCTTATTTACCAGGGAAAGAGTAACTCTAAATATCAACCACTTGATCACCAAAATTATCAAATTTATAAAAAACACATTCATTTAAGGCTACTTTGACCCCCACTCTCCCCTCCCTGAAATCATGTTGTCTCCTTCCGAAAAGCAGCAGCTGTGACTGATGCATTCATCCAGTGGCTGAGAGGACAATAAGCCTCTGAAACTGCATTGTTGCTTGGTAACCACCTGCTAGGCAGCGTAAAAGTGCAACGCACTAAGTGCCCTGGAGGCTGAGGACATCACATCTCATAGACAAATGGGTGCCTCACAGTTGGCCTGAGGATCAGCAGTGCTGAACGTGGATGTCTCCCTCATGGCAGCCACAGTGTTATGCACTCGGCCATCTGGCTGCGCCACTTCTATATTATGGTTCTTTTCTGATCTGAGCAAGGATAGTTCTCTTATTTCTAGCTACAATAATGTTGTTCTGCCATCCAGACCCAGCTTTATTATGCTGAAGGAAACAAATTCAGTGCAATCTATTTTTTATATACAAATCAACAAGGAAAAACACTGCATTTTCCATATTGAAACATAGAAGGATACAATGGTACAAGAAGTCTTTTATTTACCAAAATATTCGTATTTGGATATAACAATTGTTTACATTTTCAAACCCAGAGATTGTGAGATTCTTTGTTGCGTGTTATATTCCAAGTGTACTTTTGGATTTCAACATATTAAAATATGGGTCAAAGATGTGGTGTTTCGCTAATTATGGTCTGAAAACAATCAAAACTAGGGGTTTGTGTTCAGATTAAACAATGCTAAAGTCTACTGAGCTGTTCTCTTGGAAGTTCAAATAGTGGACATCTTGAATGACGAAAACCTTGCAAGATCAGTTGTTCTCACTAGGTTTCTGCCCTCTTGGCCTGAAATCTGATGAGAACCAAATTTCATCAGTACCTGTATCAGAACTGGAAAATAGGTTTCTTCCACTTTTGGATTAGATCTGGAGACAAACTATGGATTTTGGGCTCAGATCTAAAGATTTGAATTGTGTCCTTTCTCACACTTCTAATTTCAAACAATAAATATTTTATCATTTAACAACCAACACAAAGGGCAGAAAAAAAGGATTACAACCTGGCAATGTCAAAATTATCAAATTATTTGATGTTGATGAACATTTGTATTGAGTTCAGCACTGTACTTGCTACTGGCTCAAAACACAGAAGCAAATTCCAAACATAAATGGAACATAATAGAAAATACTTTTGAATATTTGCCATAGTGTATAATATGCTAAACAGCCTATGGGAGATTCACACCTTTTTTTATTTGAAAACTAGATTTGTGCACCTACCTTCTGTGCACCACTTTGAAAACTGGCCCTATAATAATATCCAATACTATGCTGGAGTAGAGCTATTATAGCACAGATATGCATTCATTTATATAAATGTTCTTCTAATGCTTCCTCTCCTTGTTATGCAGTGTCCTGGGAGCCAGATGGCTGCCCCCCTACATACCAGAGGTGGCGGCATCTCAGCAATGCTTCGTTTGTGATCCTTCAGGAGGAAAGGTGATACAGAAATGCTAATTATTATATCTGAGAGCTACACATTTTATTTATTGTCTTATCTATAAGATATAGGAGAGATTGAGCTTCAGGGAGCCTGATCAATCAGCCCATTCTGCTGGCCAGAGAAGTGGGGAGGGAGGAGAAGACATGTTTCCTCCCTGCCCCCATCCTGTTGGGGGCAACTTATGCATGTGGGCACACACTGATGGAACATTCCTTGTGCTCCCCAAAGCATAAGGAATGCAGTTGTGAGAGGCCCTTGTGCAGGCTGCCCAAGAGAGCTGCTCAAGCTCACTCCCCCCACTAAGCCCCACACATCTGCTTAAGGGTCAGCTAAAATGTGGTTCTGTATAATTTACTGACAAGCCTAAACCAACCTACGTCTTCAGTTATGCAAGGAAACTTGCCTATATTATTTAAGACAATAGCAGCTGAGAGAGCAAATCAAAGTGCAACCACTAGCTTTCCCAAGAGCAAGCATTCAAAAAACATGTCAGCCCCACCCCAATCATGAAATTGGCTTATAAATCACACATGTCTAAAAAAATCATAAATTCTGACATTTTTATTTGGCTTCTGGTTTTTGAGTCCTTAGGGTTCATGTTTTTAAACTTTTCTCTAGGGTCTAGAAACTTATTTTTTTTTAAAAGGAAGCTGAGATTCTCATGTAATTGCAGGAGTGGCGCCAGGGTTTTTTGCGCCCTAGGCGGGGGTCCTTCTGCGCTCCCGGTTGTCATCGGCAATTCTGCAGCGGGGGGGTTCTTCCGCGCTCTCGGTCTTCGGGGCACTTCGGCAGCGGGTCCCGGAGTGAGTGAAGGACCTGCCGCAGAATTGCCGCCGAAGACCCGGAAGGACCCCCCACTGCCGAATTGCCGCCGAGGGCGGCAAAATGCCGGCCCCCCAAATCCTGGTGCCCTAGGCAACCGCCTAGGTTGCCTAAATGGAAGCGTCGGCCCTGTGTAATTGCCTGACTCCAACACAGAGGGTGGGGCTTTCAGAAAATCCTCACATCTTGTGAAACTCATTCTAACCACTGTAAGAGTTGGCAACACTGACACACCCCGCTAAGGAGGAGCCCCACAATGTAGGATTCTGTGTTGGAGTTTGAACCTACAAACTGTTGGCTATGTAGCCATGCCAAGCAAGTGATGGAAAGAAAGTGAGCAACATATGACACCTTAACAATTTGAAAAGTGAGTAAGATAGCAGAATTATTACACCATCATGCTACCTGCACAAAGCAGGGATGGAGAGGGCAGATAATGATGTGCATGGTTTATTCTTGTTTTGTGTATTCTTCTCCTAAAATGGCATGGCCGTGGCCAAATCCCTCCTGCTTGTGCAGCCCTCTAGAACCAGCATTAACAATTAGTAAAGAGTGAGCAATAACATGCTAACTTTCCCCTCCACATATGGGAGCTATTATGGTGCCACTGTGTGAGTGAATGGTGGGGAGACTCTACCTACCTGCATGGCTGACTGATTTAATTCTGCCAATTGTATCAATTTGAATTTGTTTGATTAGAGGTCTGCCGCTCAGTGGCCAATTATATGTTAGGCTTGGTTTACCCACACAGTTGTGCTACTTTAACTAATGGTTTTATGTTGCACCAATTTAGTTAAACCAGTACAACTTTGTGTGTGGACACTCTGCAATGCATCTAGACCCTTTGCCCCCATTAAACTGTTATAAGGCAAGCTAAACTGAGGGTATGTCTACACTACGGGATTAATCCGAATTTAGATAATTCGAATTTGGGAAACAGGTTGTATAAATTCGATTGTGCGCGGCCACACTAAGCACATTAATTCGGTTTTTAACCACATTAATTCGGTGGTGTGCGGCCACACTACCCCATTTATTTTAACCACATTAATTCGGTTGTGTGTGGCCACACTAACCCTAATTCGAATTAACAAAATCGATTTTGGCGCTACTCCGCTCGTCGAGGTGGAGTACAGAAATCGATTTAAAGCGCCCTTTAATTCGAACTAAATGGCTCTGTTGTGTGGACGGGTGAAGGGTTAATTCGAATTAACACTGCTAAATCCGAATTAATCCCGTAGTGTAGACCAGGCCTGATATAGGGCAGGTTTATGCTGATATGAGTGCTCACCCACAAACTTGCACCAATTTACTTAAATTGGTGGAGGTCTGTATGTAGACAAGTCCTCTGTAATGAGTTGGGAGCGTTGTTTCAGAGCAGGTAATATATCCCCTATCACATGTATATGAATCCTGTTCCTTAGCTGTCATCTTCAATGACTGATATTTTCATCAGTCTTTTCCTAAGTGTCTGGTGCAGAGTGTAAATATATATTTCACACTCCCGTCTGAAGCTGCTCCTGTCTTGTTCTTTTCTTGAGACACGGTATCTGATGCATGAGATAACTGAGCACCATCCAAAATTCATACTGTGCTCTGAAGTGACATGAATTTACTGAATGGTGGAGGTGGCAGCAGCTGCTTTATATTGGCAGAGCCTTCCTACATGTGGAGTCCTACCACACTCTGTACTTACGCCAGATCTCTGCCTCCACAGCATAGTTTGCTTCTGACCTTATGATCTTTTGCCCAAGATGCGCAAGTTGCAATCAGTATTTTACATGCAGCGTCTCCCCCCCACACCCCACCCAATATCATACAATCTTGATGTATCCCAAAGCTGGTGATAACTGCTGCTTTGCCCTATCTCTTTTGTTAGCATAATAATAAGATGGATCTCTCACACCAGAACTGTGTGATATAGATAAACATGATTCCCTTACTGCATCAATGCCTTTCCTTTATGTATGGACCATCTGTGAAAACTCCCCTACTGATTCCTGCTCACACTACCATCAATGCTAGGTGAGTTTGCACTCGTGGGTGTTTTTCATATCTTCCTAGTTTTTGGTGCATCTTTTTTTACTACGCACACTTTTTGAAGTTACCTGGGATGGATATGGTCATTGATTTCACCCTGTCCTGCTATAAAGCGCTGGGATGATGTATTCTCCTTGCTTTCATTGTCCTCTACTGCAATTGCAACATCTTTGCTTAGCTGAGAAACGTGGAGGTCCAGTGGCCCTTTGTGGTTGCAGATTCAAATCACAGGGACTTCAGATAAGCAATAGTAGTTAACAAACATTGCAGAAAAGATGAATAGCAACAACATAAATTGGATTGGATAATGGTGTAAAGGATACACCTTTACACAATGGATAATGGCACATTGGATAATGGTGCAAAGGCCAACATGTTATGTCTAACATACTGTCCAGGCAACTGTGAGCTGTGCCATGATCTTACGGAGACCAGAAGAGCAAAATTCAAGTACTGTATCTTGCAATTTCCTGAAAACTTTGAGGTTAGTTCTAAGATGTGCAGCATTCAGTTTGGGTTTTTTTAAACTATATTTGAAATATCTCCAGATCAATAAAAAAATTTAACTGTATTGCAAGCAACCTTCTGCCCTTCTCCATCTTTGTTGTTTTGCTTCATTTTGTTAGTGATTTGCTGTTACAGGAGAAAATCTTTAGCTTACAACTGAATCTGAAGTTATTTATTAAACAGCTCATTGTTAGATGATGGAAATATAACTCAGCCAGCAAACATAGCTAACAGCTCATTTGTGTATAGCAATTGTTTGTTGTTTCTGATGTATGGAGTGCTATTCCTATGCAAACTGGCCCATTAAGTTTACAGGAAAAATTTCCTTTCCACCCACTGCAGTGCTGTGTGCCAGTCGGCTAACTCCATCCACCTTTCAGGTGGCAACATCAGGTGGCAACAAAGGCTGATGCTGTAACCATTTACTATCAGGATCTCACTATTCAAAGGGAACCAACAATGAAGTGTTTATCCTAGTGGGACTACTCAACATCACACCTGGTAGTAAGTGCTGGCAGTATCAGGACCATAGTTTGTAAAGTGCTTTGGGATCCTTTGGGATGAGAGGTGTTACAGAAATGTAAGTTTATACTAATACAATGCAAAGACATAAATTTGTCTCTGTCTGGTGTCAGACAAATAAATGTCCCTTCACAGGGGTGAAATATGGGAGGGGAAGCTTCTGTCTCTGAATGGAAACAAGTTGCTGAGGAAAAAATAAGTGTTCTTAAGTTCACAATGAAAATGGAAAATAAAGCAAGGAACAGTATCTCAAGCTTCCTTGAGAATTATCAATAAAGGGAGTGAGGGAAAGATTGTTCAAAGAGTGAGAAATGTGTGCTATATGTATTTGTAAAGACAGAGAAGTAAGACAAAATAGCTGTGAGAGGTGAGAAATTCTAAGGAAACAAAATGGTACAGTAAAAAAGGTGTTTAAGAGGTTTATTCTCCCTGGATGAATACCCACAAATCTTATTAATATTAATGGTACTTAAATACATGGCTCAAGGGGACAAAACAGTGACCCTTATGTGTTTGAATGGATCTTGCAAAACTCAATTAAAATCCACAAATTGTAATTGGCTGATTAAGTTCTAGGTATCTGTATCCAGTTCTAAGCAATCATGCTGTATTTTAAAGTTAATCATAGGGAAATAAAATTCAAGCAATAGCATCTGATGATATAAGGACAACTTGATTTGTGTTTAAATTAGCACAGGTCTTTAGGCAAAACAATTTACACTGATTGCCTACTCGTCTAGCATAAGAGATTACATAATATGTAGAAAACCAGTTATTCAAAAACAAAAGGACCAGATTCTCAGCTGGTGTCAGTCATTGTTGCTCCATTACCTTCACTTGAGCTGCACTGATTTATACCAGCTGAGGATATGACCTGTATAACTTTTGTAGTAAAGAAAGACCAACTGACTTTGGCCAGTAACTGCAAGATCAGCTAAGACGACAGTAAATAATTGCAGAGAAACCAGGTAATGCAATAAAGTGCTGCCAATAATTTATCAACGGGCTCTCACAAAAATATTCCCTCTTAACATGTGATAAATTTCACATAAAGGAGGTGCATGTGCTTGGAGAGAGGAGGGACTGGAGAATCCATTTATTTACGATTTGAACACAAATGCTTTCTCATAGCCAGAACCAAAGAAACAGTGGGTACTGTCTGGTAAACAAATCTGTACTAAGCGACACTTTGCTGAAAATGTTTATTTTCTTGGAAAGTGTACTGGACCAGCTCCTCAACTGGTGTCAATCAGTGTAGTTCCATTGAAGTCTATGGAGCTAGGTTGATTTATGCTGGTTAAGGATCTGGCCCACTGAGTATATTAATAGTACAAGAGAGTGTTATACTTGTGTAATTTGTAGAGGGCCTTGAGGAGGAGCCTCCTCCCTTTTTCCAGGGAGGCATCTTCCCTAGGAAACAATTGATACTTTTTGTCCCTTGGTACATCCCAAAGGCAAAAAAGTCTCTTCAGAAGTATTTGTAAGAGCCTCAGGACTAAGTCCCCTCTCGGAGAGGGGATTTAAGCAGTACCCAGAGCAACAATGAACTCCATTAGAGACAGGAAGTCACCTGCCCTTCCCTTCTGTTTGGATGCAGAACTTTAACAAGGGGGTCACAGGAGCCACCAAGAGTAATGCAAAGGGAAATAAACAAGGACTGCATGTGACTAATTTACAGAGGTTTCCACCTTTTGCATTTGGGTGTGTGTTGGGGGTCCATTTTGAGCTTCAAATCCAGTGCAGGTGATAGTCCGTAAGATTATGTAGAAATATTTTCAAATGAATTCGATTCATGATGGTATAGATGGTGGTGTTAGTAAGGCTACAGCAGTAAATCGACCTATTGGAATCATCATCTTACATAGGCTTATCTGAATTTCTTCGTCAGTATAACTTTTCAAATAAGACTCCAATATAGAGGTGTAGTCTTCAACCGAAATCACTAGGCTAATGTGCAGCTGTCTTTCATAGGAAATATAGAAGCAGCCTGTAACCTCTAGTTTAGGTGGGCATGCTGCAGTGTGCTGATCATAGTGCGGTAACCATTGCTCACTGTAATCAAGAATCTGAAATTTTCAGACCACTCAAGAAAGTCTTACATCCCAGCTGTAGTTAATAATGTGTTAAAATGACTGTACCATATTTTGTGCCAAGATACTTCAATGGGTGCATTTCATAAATAAATAGGACTGTCCTTCTCTTCTAAACAGACTGAGAAGGCGGCTTATAAGTTTCTTAAGATATGTAATCATATACAGGCAAGCTCTAACTTCCAATAAGAAAAATCCAGTTTTATTTTAAGCATATGAGCTGGTAGTCCTGTGGGTAAACCATCTAAAAAATTAGTTCCAGAACAGACACATTAATGAAGACACAAATAACTAAACCATATAGTACAGCTAATGAAATTTTGGCAGCAAAATCTTTAAGCATTGCCAGAAAAGAGTGGGGTTCCCACCTTATACCCAAATTTGATTACCCCTTTAATGATGATACTACCAGTATGTCTTAATCTTGATAACTTTTAAATTCTAGAGATTAATGTGCATTGCCTGCAGTCATAGTACCTTGTGCTGTGATGCTGTCAAATTTTACAAATTAAGTAAGAGTCAATCTAAAGTAGAACTTGGAACACTTTTGTGATGCTGCTGATTCCATAGGTAGACTTCTTCCTCCTGAATCAATACACTGATCTGCTAACATGGTGTTAGAGGGCACTGTAGGTGCCATCTGTTTCATGAGGCATAAAGTTGACATCCTAATTACTTATAGTTATTAAAGATTCTGTGGCACATTTGGCAAGTATAGGAGTGTTAACTCTAGCATTCTAACAAAATTCTGACTCAAGTAGTTTATATTCTACCTAATTTTACTCTTTGGTCTCAGTTTCTTCCCTTCCTTTCAAACCTGTTGTATAGAATTGCTATGTGCTGTTAGACAGTTAACATATTTCATCCCAGCTGTAGCTGAATTTCATGGATAAAGTGGCACTTCTATAAGGGTCTGTACATAATTTTATCATATAAAGAGATCAAGGGTCACTGTCATGGTGTGGCCCTTTAAGAGAGTTAGGCTTAGCTGCCACCTGTGACTGACAGGCTGCCTCCCAGCTAATACTGTGGAGCTAGAGATCAGGTGATAATTAAAGATAATATGGTCTCTCAAAAAATAGCATCTTTCCAGCTTAACTGACCTACTTGCTGTTTTTCGAGAGGACCACGTTATTTTCAATTATCACCTGATCTCTAGTTGAAGCCCTGAAGGAAAAAGGCCTGGAATTCTGTGGCTGAAGAATTTTTTGATGCATGTGCTAGTTAGTTAACCCACTGACTTTCAGTCAGCTATCCCCACCCATCTGCTTCTCAACCTAACCATCGTTAGCTGGGGCTAACAATTGATATTACTAGCAAAGATTTAAACTTGCAGGTAGGCAAGGCATGTGGGGGAAGACACAAACTCTTGAATTCATCTTTGACTTGTTCCTCATCTACAAACTATAGAACTAGTCCAAAACATAAGACAGAGGGAGTGTATGGCAAGAATGTGGGAAGTCTGTGCCTCTGAAATATACCAAAAAATGCTCTGAGAGATGTTGGCCCGGGGGGTCAGGATGATGGAGACAAAACTCTGAGGCCCATATTCCCAAGCAAATATGGGAATTGAATTACATAGGTCATATGAGCTCCTGGCTAGCCATAGACTCTTGAAGTGGCTAACTTTTACTGACAGGCCTATTTTCTCTGTGTTTTTATCAAAAGGAAAAAAACAAATTCCTCACCAGGAAGATTTCAGAGCAGCACAGGTCTTTACTAAACCTTCCGCTACCTCAAAGTAAATTGATTCATGACAATGTACCGGTCATCGTGTTTCTTTTAGCTTGATAATTTCTCTTTACGGCTAGGGGGAAATACTAGTTTCTCAACATTTTACTGATAATAAAGACTGCATTTATATCCCACTGAACTCTTTAATAATTTAAAATAAGAGTAAGCCCAGAGAATTTCAGAGAGGAGTGGTTATTACATTGCTGCACATAGAAATACATTGAGAAGAACAGATTCTTGATATTGAGGTCACCATGCCATGCAGAATTATCTCTTGAATATGTCAGTGCTGAAGATCAACATTCGGGAGTGCTCTCACAGTGGTCTTGGTGCTGAGGAAAGAGGATGTTCTGCCCACACTTCATCTAGAAATTGGACCCTGAACAAAGGCAAAAAACATCCAGACTGCCTTCCCCTAACAATTTCCTAGGTACTGAAGCCCAAATCCTCAAAGGTACTTAATGTTGCTCTGCTCTGCATTGGAACACCTCATTCTAGGCATCTTGCTGTTGCCAATAGTCCTGCTTTCTTTCTGAGGCGTCCTTTATGCAAAATCAGAAAAACCTGTAGCTTGTAAGCAGAACTAGGGAATGAATAGAGTTCTTGTGGGGGTGATTTTGGGTAGAAATTAAAATATATCATGGTAACGTAGAAAACGTTGCCATTCACCATCTTTTATCTTCAGGGTCTTGTTAACGTCCACAAAATAAGGAGCAACAACCCTGGAATGGAACTAGGTCAAGCCATAAAGTTTCCTCTCATATTGCAACTGCTTAGAGATTTTTGGTAAAACACTGATGCTTGAGCAAGGGACTGTTTAACAATACACGGAGCAGCATTCTCACCTTTCCCAAATGTGGTTAAACTGAGGGATGGAGCCATCTCTATTCAGACCTCAGTGAAATAAGAGGATCTAGAACTGATTGGAAAAATAAAATATCTCAAAGCAAAGCTGGCAAAGTCTATTAAAGACTTCCTACTGCAGATTTAGTAACATATATAACATATATGCAGATTTAGCAATGGATATAGCATAAAGGGCTTAAGATGGCAAAGGAAGCACTAAAGGTAGGAAGAAGGGAAGTTTTAAATGGCTGAGACTGAGGGTGCTGAACATCTTGATAGGGATGTTAACATCTTGATAGTTCATCCTTCTCCTTAGAAAATTGGTTAGAGGGAGAAGAATACGTAATCCTAGACAGGGTTATGGCGGTAACTCTAGACATTAGAGAAAGCTGGCAGTGTTAGTGGTAAAATATTTTATTCCAAATCATCTACTAAGTCTCAACTGCCTTGTCCCCAATTAGAGCAGACACAATCCACCTTGACAAATGGCAAAACTCCCAGCCTAAATGGCTCCCTCACTCGTTTCAGATCCCTTCCAATAACTCTTATGTTCTTCCTCGCCCATTACTCTTCATTTTCCATTTTAATAAATCAAATTCTACTCCCGCAGTTTGGTTTTTCCCCATTCTAAATAATTCTTCCTACGGTGGAGGAACATAAGCCTTTTATCTTCAGAGTTGATATAGTTTTTACAGATGAGGGGCACACATTGTGCCCTGTAAAGGAGAGTATGTTTTGTTCATTCTTCTTTTTCATTAGTCTAAAACAAAATTTTAGCCAAAGTATATGGATGCTTTTTATATTAAAAACATTTGACATTGACCCAACAGCAAAACAAAACAGACCGCCGAAAAGCTCCAAATAAAACTGTGGAATCAATAAGACAAGTGGCAAACAGCACTTCTCGATCATGTGCTTTTTGCCACATCCCATCTCCTGCTCCTTCGCTATATGTTTTCTGTATAGGCCCTGCTCTTTCAAATACTTTAGTGCCTATTTTAACTTTACTTCTTGACTTTACTACTTATGTAAAATTATGCATGAGTGTAAGTGTTTTTAGGATTGAGTCCTTAGATTATTCACTGTTTGGAGCAGGGACTGTGTCCTCATATTTGTCTGCAAAAGCCCATGCATACCAATGGTGCTATATATGTAAATAAAAATAATAGAGTGGAGCACCCAGAGACACTAACTATCCTGGAGTCATAGCAAGCCTCTTTCAGTCCAAGGTTATCAAGTCTGGTCTCCTCATTCCATTTCTGACTGTGGTTCGCCACTCATTTTTGGCCCCCTGCCAGGATTTCCCAAATGTCAGCTGTAAAGCTAGCATTAGTGAATATTTGAGGTTCTAAAAAACACAGGATAGATTTGTATCTGTTGTGAAGTGATCTATAATACATTCACATGAACAATGCTATAGAAATAGAAAGTGGATTTCTTCTTTGGGGAATTACAGACCAGTCAGTTTAACTTCAGTACCTGGAAAGACAGTGGAGCAAATAATTAAGCAATCAATTTCCAAACAGCTAGAAGATTATAAGGTGATAAGTAACAGTCAGCATGGATTTTGTCAAGAACAAATCATGTCAAATCAACCTAATAGCTTTCTTTGACAGGGTAACACGCTTTGTGGATGGGGGGAAGTGGTAGATGTGGTATATCTTGACTTTAGTAAGGCTTTTGATACTGTCTCGCATGACCATCTCATAAACAAATGATGGAAACAAACCTAGATGGAGCTACTATAAGGTGAGTGCATAACTGGTTGGAAGACAGTTCCGAAAGAGTAGTTATCAGTGGCTCACAGTCAAGTTGGAAGGGCATATCAAGTGAGGTCCCACAGGGATCAGTTCTGGGTCTGGTTCTGTTTGATATCTTCATCAATGATTTAGATAAAGGCATAGAGAGTACTTATAAAATTTGCGGACAATACCAAGCTGGTAGGGGTTGCAAGTGCTGTGAAGGATAGGATTAAAATTCAAAATGATTTGGACAAACTGGAGAAATGGTCTGAAGTAAATAGGATGAAATTCAGTAAGGACAAATGCGAAGTACTCCACTTAGGAAGGAACAATCAGTTGCACACATACAAAATTGGAAATGACTGCCTCGGAAGGAGCACTATGGAAAGGGATCTGGGGGTCATAATGGATCACAAGCTAAATATGAGTCAACAGTGTAACACTGTTGCAAAAAAAGCAAACATCATTCTGGGATGTATTAAAAGGAGTGTTGTAAACAAGACACAAGAATTAATTCTTCTGCTCTACTCTGCACTGATTAAACTGGAGTTCTGGGTGCCACATTTCAGGAAAGATGTGGACAAATTGGAAAAAGTCCAGAGAAGAGTAACAAAAATGATTAAAGGTCTAGAAAACATGACCTCTGAGGGAAGATTGAAAAAATTGGGATTGTTTAGTCTGGAGAAGAGAAGACTGAGAGGGGACATAACAGTTTTCAAGTACATAAAAGGTTGTTACAAAGAGGAGGGAGAAAAATTATTCTCCTTAACCTCTCAGGATAGGACAAGAAGCAATGGCCTTAAATTGCAGCAAGAGCGGTGTAGGTTGGACATTAGGAAAAACTTCGTAACTGTCAGGGTGGTTAAGCATTGGAATAAATTGCCCAGGGAGGTTGTGGAATTTTTAAGAGCAGCTTAGACAAACACCTGTATGGGATGGTCTACATAATACTTAGTTCTGCCATGAGTGCAGGAGACTGGATTAGATGACCTCTCGAAGTCCCTTCCAGTCCTATGATTTTATGATTGATTAACATAGCACTGTTTGAAACAGTACTACATTATAGTGCACTAGGGAACAGTGAGCACCAACAGGGTCTACATGGACCAGTTAATGTGCAATATATTAGTGCACTTAAAAACCTCAGCCCTGTAGAGCCCACTGTGTCAACAAGCCCTTAGATCTGCCCTCCTGGCCAGATTGTGTGCTACCCTATCTGAGCCACACAGACGTGAGCTCTGCTGATGGGCCTGAAGCCCACTGGTATGACCCACAAAGTGCACAGGGAAATGAACAGTCCATGGGGTGCACTTTCAGGTGGCAGAGTTCTTACTAAAGCTTCCCTTCCCTGGCAGAGGGTAGCAACAGTGCAACTGCATTTCCTTTTACTAGCAGGTGAATTTCCCACTGGGTGTTTCTGGCCTGATAGGTATTGGGCAAGCAAACTGAACTTCTCTGCTCTCACTGGGGTGAATCAGGCTCAGTGAGTGAAAGAAATGACTAAGCAAACTGGAGGTTTGCAGCATTTAGTGGCAAGTCTCTGTGAAATGAATGTTACAGTTTAGGTGTCATGCTGTAGCTGAAAAGCTGGCATGTGATCTGCCTCATGCCATGAAATGCCACTCCCTCTACTACAAAAATGTCGAATGGGAGAACTTGGGGGTGTAATAATTCATGGGCTGCAGTGTTAAGGACAATGAATGCAATAAATAAATTTTCAGAACTCCAGAGTGTGATTTCCCAGACATGTATCATGTGAATTTTAAACCATGTGAGCAGAAGGTGAGTTCCTCTCTGGACCAAGGGCGGAATAGAGAAGAGTGGAAGGAGGAAGCAACAGCCAAGATCTAGGATTCACATCCATGTAATATATAAATCCAATTTAACCACAGCAACATTTGGAATATCAAGCTAAACTTCCATCTTGGAGTTTTGGTGACTGCATTAACTCTTTTAAATCTTCATTCTCTAGATGTGGAACCAGAACCCCAAAGCAGAATCCAAAAAAACCCAAAATTTATAGTTAACTCTTGTCTAGTTTATGTCTCCTGCATTTCTTGACCATAGATACAAATGTTGCCTAAGCGCAGGGTAGCCTGTAGTTTCAGCAGATGATTGTTTATATTTTATTGATTTATTCTTGTATGCTTCTAATCAGAGGTCTATGTTGTATCTGGTAAAGAAATGCAGTTATATATTGGTCAGCTGGAATGAGGCACACTGTGGAAGTAAAAATACAGAAATAAATTCAGACACTAGCTGTGTCTGGCAGAAATGCATATCTGCAAACCCCATCCACATCTCCAAAAAAGATCAGTGAAAATCAGAAAGTAGCATTTGGTACAAGTTCCTCTGTCCTGGTCATACACAAGATCTGCTGAAATGTGGCACTTAGTGATTTGGATCTTCAAAGGAGTCAGGAAGAGCAACCTCTTCCTGTCAGAGAGCAACGTTGCCTTGAGTCTTTGAGCACCATCAGCTCAATAGATCTTATTTAGAAACCTCTTCCTTATTTTTTTAACTGCTTTTTGAATTTAGCTGCTGCAGATCTGGGATTTCTTGTATTTTACCTGTATAGGTAAATAGCTTGCCCTGTAATATTTGGGATACAGTTCTTATTTCAAGCTGCCTTGTTCTAATTAGTTACCAAATACAGAACAGGTTCGAGAACAGATTCTATAATCTGAATGTAAATAGAATACACTTTATCTGTGATCAATTATATCTGAGGTACAGTTACTGTTTCAGAGTGGTTAAATTACTGTTCACTCATACGAACTGCTACCTGTTTCACTCCTGAAGCAGGAGCTTGACTGTTTGGACCTAGTTATCCCTTGTAATTCAAAAACATGAAATCAGCACCGATAAAACAACACTTCCAAATAAGTTTTGGGGTTTTTTTAAAAACAAAAATGAAAAACAGTGTCTTCACTGTATGAATAACATACTCAAAAGCAATATGGAAAGCTGGCTTCAGTCTTGATGATGGCTCCAAATAGATGCAATTTTAGCTCTGACATCATGATGGGTCCAAAATGAAAACAAGGCCCACTGGCATTGAGAGAGATGCAGGTCATGGATTCTCCCTGTAGCTTGTAGAAAGAAAGCAAAAGGAAAGTGTCATGGCCTGATCCTGTTGGTCCAGTGCCCTGCAATGTGTTATGCTCAGTGAAGAGTGAGTATCTTACATATCTAATGTTATCCATTATTATTATATTATAAAATGTGAGGAGAGTACACTTACTGAATCCTTTCTGTTCAGGATGTCTATCAGGTAGAAGAGGGTAACCAAAGAAAATGATTACAGTTACACACCCATGGTTATGTCCTCATTCATACTGACTCAGTGCACTAATTGCATTTGTTCCATACTTACTGCCTTGCTGTTCACACTCTGGAAGCAAGACATCCCAACCTGGTATTAGCCACATGGGTGAGCATGGGCAGGTGAATGAAGAAGCCTTTATGTTGGTTTTTCAGGCTCTTTTTGTGAAAGAGAAACACAAATATCACCCTATTGACATGCATTTGCCCACAGTCACACAATTGTCTGTTTCACAGACAATATGAATTATGTGCATATGGCAACCAAGCCAATAGAGATTTTAATTCTATCTCATCTTTATCTGTTGCTTTCTGGATAAATATTTTCATAAGCATTTGCAAACCGCATTTTGTATGACCAACCATTTCTGACCTAGGATTTTGTAATAAAGAAAATGTTGCTTACGTTAATCACAGTAGGGCAGGAGATTTGGCACTGGTTATCTCTTTGTCCTTTGCCACGTTCCTCACTGTTTGAGAGTGACGTTAGCAGATATATTTTCATGAGGGATGCCCTAGACTGGTTCTCATCATTTTTTGAAGGCAGAACAGGCGGGATAACGTGTGACCAACAGTCTATAAGGGGATGGCTGACTACGCAATCAAGAGTATAAGGGGCATTTTAGGTATCCGTGAGTTGCAGGGAACTGTTTTTTTATTCTAGCACAGTAGCAGTCCTTATATGCTTTGCGCAATAGAAAGTTAAAGGTTTCTTATGACTTTTCTGGATATAGGTATGAGGGACATATGGTATGAGAGGAACCAGCTGTCCAATAGGAACATGGTGAACTGGATTGCTGAGGGTTGCTTGGTGTCCTTTACAATGTATGTAGATCTACAGATGTGACTAGTGGTTTCACATCTAAGGTTGCAGTTGTGCATTAATTAGTTCACGCTCGCATGGAATATTGTGTGCATTACCCTAATTTAATCCAAATTCAAGATGGTAGGATATGGAGCAGAGATGCACAAACACCCCTCTTTAGCCAAACAGTAGTCCTTTTTCATATTATACCAAGTCAGATGTGATTTATGGCTAATGTTAACCCCTGCTTGGGGCATGGAAGAATCTAGAGAGAGGCTGTTTTTGCACTGAAATGGAAATAAACTGCCATTTTCACCATGGACCTCAAGGGAGAATTTCACCTTACTCTGTGTGAAGCGGTACCTACTCTTGATGTAGTGCAAAATATAGCAGAATACTGTTTAGAGGCACAGGAATAATCTTGGCTTTAATAGTGGCTTCCTCAGTGGCCTTAATCAAGACACTCAACTTCTCTCTGCCTTAGTATTCCCAACTGTAAAACGGAGATAACAACGCTCCCTTACCACAGGGAGGGGTGTTGTGAAGATTGTTTCACATGGTCAGGTTATGCATTGCAAATAATGTTTGTTGCAAATTTAGCTCTTCACTGCTAGCAACTAATGTTCGAACTAAGCCTAAGAAAGTATTCATTATTCATCTGTGTTGACTGAATAGATTGTGTGATTTTGACCTATGGGGGGGGGGGTGTTGTAAACTGTTCATTTCAACTCTTCATTATTTATAGTGAGTGACTGATCACCTAGAATCACATGAGATTAGTTTTGCTCCCTGACTGGGAACCCAGAACTTTAAAGGAAAAAAACAACAACAAATGACAAATAGCAAATGGGTAACTATGAATAATACACTTCTGCTACAAATTTTCAGACAAATAATTGTTTATGCTAGAATGGACAAAGCTGTTGGGATTTGCAATTGTTTTCATGATAGCAGTCACTGTCTGAATATTCCTGAACAACGAAAGATTCCACCAAAATAAAACAACCCTCTCCTGAACTTGCTGCTTTTGTTTGTGAAAATATTCACAAATCACTTTCTGTATTGTCTGACCAACTCTGCTAATCTATTTGAAATCAGCTTATGGAGTCCTTATTGAGTACGGTGTCATGCATCCACTTTAGATGTGAGTAGTTGCATTGTCTTTCCTGAGAATATTTCCGTATGTGCTCACCAGGGTGAATAAGGACTCTACTATCAGGCCCTTTAGTGTTTGAAAAGTTTGCTGAGCATGAAAAGTGCTGTATAAGTGCTAAGCATTAGTTTTAGTCAGCAGCGACTCTCTCAACTACATTGTGACGAGGCTAAAATGGGAAACAAAACCCAACAGGTAAATGCAGTGTTAGCAGGAAAGAGATATAGAGAAAGAGAGAGCACAAAAACTGAACTAGTCACTAGGTCATGTGGCGATTCAGTACATGTTAATGCTTCTTTTCTAGTCATACAAAACAGGAATAATGGAAATTCATTAGTGTGTGTGCAAGAGCGGAGAAGCAAGTTGGTAAACACAGGAAAAACAAAACAAAAATTCAATAGCTAAAATGACTACACAAGCATAGGGTAGGGGAAGAAGTACCGATCTCTCAAGTGATACAGAATTTGTGCAGGGTTCATGTGTCCACCTTGGGAAAAAAAGCAGCATATTGAGTGGAGTCTGAGTGCACACATTTTGCAAATAGCAACTTAATTGTACACACAATTGTCCTTTTCATTTTTAAAAAGTGTCATGCATCCACTTTAGAAATGGCAACTGAATAATAATACTATGGAATTCTACATATATTAATGAATTATGTATCATAACACCCTCTTATTCATCCCCTGTGAAAGAATGCAAGTATTCTCTCTCCTATTTTACAGACAGGGAAACTGAGTGACTTGATGGGGCATGGTATTGGAAAACCTGGCTTCTGTTCCTGATTTGGCCATGGAGGGTATGTCTACACTGCAATAAAACACCTGCAGCTGGCCTGTGTCAGCTGTCTAGGGCTTGCTGGGCTCAGCTGTCTCGGGCTCCCTGGCAGGTCCCAGAGCCCCAGCTCCAGCCTGAGCAACAACTTCTACACTGCAGTTTTGTAGTCCTGCTAGCATTAGTCAGCTGACATGGGCCAGCCGCTGGTGATTTATTGCAGTGTAGATCAACCTGCATGGCCACGGGACTTGGGGCAAGTCACATAATGGTTCTGTGCCTCAGTTTCCTCAGGTGCAACACAAGGATAATGATGTTTACCCAGCTTTATACTTAGAGGTCTGTGGAGGGGAAAATGCTAAGTATCAGAAAGTAGTGCTATTGCCCACGATTTCACAGGGAGTTTGTGGCAGAAGCAGGGACAGAGCCAAGTCCTGTCCTTAAGCCACACACCCTCCACCGATCCAGACGGACAATGCAGAGTTCTAATATCACTCACATAAACTGCTACCAGGTTCTTTCGGGTCGAGCTCCAGAGCCCCACCCCTGCAGCGGGGGGCAGGAGCCTGAAGCAGGGTCGGGTGCTCCATGGTGGCCCCGCTTGGAGCAGCCCGTACCCCATTTCTCCCCCCCCCCGCAAGTGGCCGGTCCGAGCCCGTTAGTCTAATGAACGGTCGGGCGCAGCCAACCAGCTTTGGGTGAGCGGTCCGGGATTCTGCATAAATTACGCGAAGAGCCGAATCCCCAGTCTTCCCGCTGGGTGAGGGGCTGGGCGACCTCCCCTCGGACTAGGTGAATAAATTATGTTAATGAGGCCCGGGAGGTTCTGTCGGGGGCTTGGAGGCGGCGTGCAGCGGGAGCTGTGGCCAGTTCGGAGGGGAGAGCGGGAGAGGGGAAGCCGCCGCCGCTGCTGCGCTGTGCTACTGACACACATACAGCGTGAGGGATATTCAGGGCTCGCACACCCGCAGACGGGGGGCTGGGGAGCCGCGGGGCTGCAGCCACTTGCTGGGTTCCCCCTCGCCGTGCCGTGCTGCGGCTCTTGAACTGAACCTCTTCTTAGGGGGCGAGCCAGGTGGAGGGGAGAAGGGGAAGCAACAAGTCCGCCCGCTCCATCTCCGGGAGGGCGCCCCCCTACCTCCCCATCTCCTCCCCGTGCACCTGAAATCTCGCTGACCAGTGACAGGCGTTTGCAGGCGCCACACTTGGGATACTTCGCAAAGGTTTTTCTCCAGGCGGGTCGGAGATCTGAAACACTCTCCCTCCCCGTCCCCGCAAAAAACCACCCTGCTGCTTTGTTTTTGCCCGGCTGGTTTTTTGGGTCTCGCCCGCTCTCCCGCTGGATGGTTGGTTTTTGATCCCTCCCGGGGTGCCGTTGGCAATGAAGGCACTGCTGCGTGCTCTCTCTTTGCATTGAAAGCGTGTAACCCATTTCTGGGCTTTTGCTCTATTTTTTCAGCTGTTTTTTTGCCTCTGTAAACTAGTTGCCCCCGCCGGGGGAGGGGAAGGGGGAGCGAGGAAAAACTGCTGCATCTGCAGGGTGGAAAAGCATGTTGGGGAAAAGCCAAGAAGCCAAAAGACAGGATGGCAACGGGGAGCCGAGCTGCCTTGGGGGACAGCGCTGCTGTCCTAGCTGGACTCTGCCCTCCAGTTCGCTGCTGGCTGCTTTCCTGTCAGTGGTGGCTGTAGCCTCCTGTGTGTATCTGGGGGTGAAGACCAGTGATCTACACGCGAGGGTCTCTGCCATCGAGAGCGCCCAAGGGGACTTCTCTGCTGCTGCTGCTTCTTACCAGCTGCTGCCCGGTTTCTCCCTGGATCAGCTAAATTCAATGATGCAAGAAAAAGTGGAGCGACTTCTAGCTCAGGTGTGGAAGACTCGGTGTTGTCTGTGAGTCTGGACATGGGCGGGACTGGGATGTCCTATGCAGGACCTTTAATTAGCCATTTCCAACATGAGTTTCTGCTTCACGGATGTGAGCAAACCTATTCCCCAGGATTTATGCTGGAAATGAAGGTAGGGGTTGGGGTGGGGGTAGATGAGTGAGGGGGACCATTCGTGGAAAGGCTAGAAAGAAACATTGGGCACTTGCAGCATAGTGAAATTGCCAAATGTGTGTGTGGCAGAGAGTAGAGGGAGAACTCAAGAGAGAGGGACTCTTGCTGGTGTTTAAAAAATAATATGATCTCATGGAGATTAGGGGAAATCCCTTTGTTGAATATTATTGATCCTAATAAATGCTTTACTTGGGGTGGGTTGGATACAAGAGTATCTAAAGTTAAGGCTTGAAAAGAAGCCCTTGGATGTGGCTGTTAAAGAAAGGTGTGGGTTTCAAAGGGCTGTCATAAGGATCTCTCTAGCCCGTTTGGCAGCAGAGTCTGAAATAACCCTGATAGAGTAGTTAACCTTCGTGTATAATGTTATTATAGACTCTTCTCTCACCCGAGGAACCCAAGTTTCTACATTTAATCCATATGCCCTAGATGCTACGTGTGGGGGAAGAGGTAGTTTGTATGGAGATGTAATACCACACAAGTGAAGCTGCGATGGGTAGAAACTCAGTTCTCTCTCTCTCTCTCTCTCTCTCTCTCTCTCTGTGTGTGTGTGTGTGTGTGTGTGTGTGTGAAAAATGTTCAAGTTGTGGTCGGGGTGTTTAGGTCACTGATACAGTTTGGATCAAGTCCAAGTAAAGAAGTCATCATTAGTTATGCAGTCTTTCAAATAGTTGTAAATCATAGTTTAACACATGCAAGTCTATAATCCTGGCTGTAATGGAGTGAGCTAATGCTTACCAAGTTGGCTAATGTTTCCCCTTTCCCCCACAGAAATCCTATGAGCATTTGGCAAAAATAAGAATAGCAAGAGAAGCACCTCCAGAGTGCAACTGCCCAGCAGGTAAACAGGAACAACTTTGAAATGTTTCCTTGGAGTCAGAGGATTTTGACTTTTTTTTTTTAATCCTTTGTCTGTCAGACATACATGTAATAACAACAAATATTAAATATAACATGGGGAACACAGCTTTTAATAAACAACTGAGCCTTTGAGAGAGAGAGGATAAAGCCCAAAATGTTACCCTGTTTCCATTGTGGGGTGGCATAAGATTAGAAAAAAATATTCATGAAAATAAAATTAGACCAGGAGATGCTTAAAAAGTGTAATCAAGCCTATGCATTAGCTTAATGAGAGGAAATATATTCCCTATATGCCTCTGGCTTTTTTGAAGAGGAGAACGCAGTATGTTAAGTACAGATTGCAGCTTTAAACAGATTAAAAATAATTTTAGGGTTCCTTTTAAATCTGCCCTAGTGTACCTATGAATTTTCCAGTTATCTGTTTTTTTCTTCATCATGGATAATATGGTATTTTAGAAAGTGACTGTCTCATACTGTATATTATTTTAAGGAATGTGGACCCAGTCCTGAAGTCCTTACTCAGGCAGTACTCCCAAGAACTTCAGTGGGAGTGTTGTCTGAGTAAGGATTTCAGAGTTGAGTTCTGTTGTGCTAGGATCAGTTGCTTGTGGATCCAAACAACAGTTTTATGGTCCTTTCTGTGTTGTGTTCTCTACTACTTGTGGTCTGGTGCTATTTTTTTAGATAACTGCTGAGGATTAATTTTATTTTATTTATTAGACTTCTGTTGATATATACAACCGACCATTTTGACCTCTCAGAAATTACGAAGATAATGCTGGTGTTCAGTAGGTGCTGTAGGGACACTGGCACACATTGTGTGTAATGGGGCACCATGGATGTACAGTATGCTCTAGATGTATTGTGTTGAGAAAAGTGGCTCTTTATTTAAAAGATGGGGATGTTGACATGCATAGAGAGATGGAATATAAATATATGGAGATATATCTATCTCATAGAACTGGAAGGGACCCTGAAAGGTCATTAAGTCCAGCCCCCTGCCTTCACTAGCAGGACTAAGTACTGATTTTTTGCCCCAGATCCCTAAGTGGCCCCCTCAAGGATTGAACTCACAATCCTCAGTTTAGCAGGCTAATGCTCAAACCACTGAGCTATCCCTCCCCCTATAATGAGTCAATATTTGACATGTGTTTTTTTATAAATTATTTGTATGTCAGTAGGATGTGAGACTGCAAAGTAGGTATTTAAGGAAGGAGCTCTTCTAGTCAAGGGATTAACTCATGACAAACTCATCAACTTTAGGGGATTATTGAACCTCAGGGATGAACCTCCGTGTGACGTTGGTATAGTATTTTGCTGATAATGCAATGATAGTACTTTTTTTTTTTTTTTACTATCCTATATAGAAATCTTAGCAACTAGCATGAAACGGGGCATATGAATGTTGGAATAGGACTAATTTCAGTAAGAAATATTATCAAATTGGGGGGTATAGTGGGGAAAGCAATAGTAATTTTATCAACCAAAAAAAAATGAGTCGTGCATACAGCCTGCTTTTGATATTCCTAATGCCTAACTATAGAAAGATTGATGAAGTTCAAGTTTTAGCACTAAAGAATAGTGTTATGCTTATAAACAGAGATGTATTCCATGATTCCGAAGCATCAAACAGTTTTCTCTTTTCATGTTAACTCTTTTAAATTAATCTTGTCACTTTCCAACTATTCTATTTTCAGGCTCAGGATATCCTCTGCCATTGTCTCATTTGGTGTTATGTGCTGCTTTACTTCCTTACTACCACTAGAGCTCCACATAATACCAGTTTTTACCTGAATGTACTTTATTTTTATGCAATACATTCCATTGTATTGTATTAAACAGATTGCAAGCACTAGAATATTTCCAACAATCCTCACTAGAAGGCATGGCATAAATCAGATGGCATAAGTCAAAATACAATATGTTGGGAAGCATGTTTCATGTTGGGTAAGGTAGATCTATCAGATTAAGATAATTAATATGAACTGGCAAAAATTATTTTACAAAGAGGACTAGCTGGTCAGAGGGTTAGAAATAAGATACAGAGCTTTTCACCTCTTTGTAACTATTTCAGTTTGGAGGCAGGTTTATAGTGATTGAAAGTTAGCACCAGGTGATGGCTACATTTTGGACTATTTAAAATGATTTGATGCTCTCATCTGCATTCCCAGTGGACGGTTGTCCACATCAAAATGACATTGTTTTGGCAGTCTCAGCACAGAGGACAAGGACTGAATAGACACAAAGGCAAAACAACTGTGCCTTAGCAACTGTAGAAGGTGCTTCTCCTAGTCAGGGTTGAAGCAGAGTAGAAAAGTGGGGGAGAGTAGTGTACTGCTGTTGCCCATGTAGTATTTGTTCTATGTATAAAGAAATATTTCTTCACCCAGGCAGCCAATATACTTTTCAGATGCACTAAATTGTCTTTTTAAAGTAAAATCTTTGAAAGAATTGACTAATTTTCAGTTAGGATTGGTCTTTAACTCTCCATGAAGGCTTTCTTTGGGGAAAATATATATATAACATTTCCATTACAAACTTGAAACTCTCTATTCAGGAAAGTGTTTGGCTTAGCAGGAATGGAATCATGGAAACTCAGTGGGCTTCTGTGGCTTGGCACCTGCGAAGCCTAATCCTGATTCAGAAGAGTAAATAGTGTCTTTACCACGACTGCACAATCCCCTTTTGCTGTTCTGCTTAGTTCCCTCAATTCCTAACTAGGTCTACATAGTAGTAAGATATATGAATATTAGATCTGACTTTAAGGAGAACTTCACAGGACATGCAGAGGTGGTCCTTTAACACCAATACTCTAGGAGCAAGACAGCTGCCAAGTGGCCACCAAGATAGTCTTCCAGCGTTCTGCGTCTTAAAGAGAAATGAAGATTATTTAAAAGTAGGTTATATCATCCTCTATCAAAGTGAGAGAGGGAAATTCAATCTGCAGAGAAAGGGGGTGAGAATCTGATCTCTGACTTGTTATTAAACTTCTGCAACTGGTGTAGATCTCATTAGCTTGAGTTATTCATCCCCTTGTGGTTGTCCATGATAGGAACTCACATGTTCAAAGGAAAATGGGTTTTGAATAGCTTGGACACTGAGGGAAGCCAGATTCTCAACTTTCATAATGTGAAAGGCCATATTCGTGTGGATCCTTTTAGCCAAATGGGGGGCTTAATCTTCTTGTCTAGAATAAATAGTGCTTTGTTTTCTCTTCTAAAAACTGGACAGTTACACTAAACATGTTTTTCTAATTATGCTTTTTTTATTAGCAAAAAGCTACACAGTGAAAAGCTTGTTTAACATCAGGGACATTAATGTTTTGATTTCAATTATGTGGGGCTAAAACCAGGCACTGAAAACAGGTAAATTCAATAATGTTTACAGAATTTTCAAATGACAGTAGTAGGCATTCCTTCCCCTCACAAATCAGAACAATAAAGTTTGAAATCTAAATGCATACTAACATTCCTCTTTAATTACCTCAGACATAATGAGTGAGCCAGTTTACTGTAGTGCTAGTTGCAACTGTAGGGTTAAATTCTGGCAAGGTGCCCTCCACCCAGGGGACTGGGAAACAAACTGGGTCTCTAAACATTACATAATTTACTTTTCATAGGTTCTTTTGCCCTAGCAGGCAGTGGTGCTGGAGCTGGGGGTGCTGCTGCACCCCCTCGCTTGAAGTAGAAATAACAAACACCAAATATATGGTTTCCATCACCAGCACCCCCACTATAAAAATTGTTCCAGTGCCCCTGCTAGCAGGACACTTTTTTTTTATTAGATATTATCTATTTCCCAATTGTTAGGAATCTTTTAAAAAATCAGTATATCTGTAAAAAATTCAGTACGTTGAATTGTAATACAATGCACAGTCAACCTGTGGAACTCTTTGCCAGAGGATGCTGTCATCATATTCAGCAAAGTACTTAAGTCTGTATACCCTTACTCATGTTGACTAGTGCCTTACTCCATGAGTTGTCTTCAGTGAAACTACTTATGGAGTAAGATGCTACTTGGCATATGTAAGAGTGTCATAGTATCAGCATAAGATTATCAGAATCTGGCCCTAAATAGTATTACTGATTTAAGTGAAAGTAGGAATTGTCTGATGGCACTTGTACAAGAAAGTAGTCTGACACAAGAATAACACTGAATTAAAACGCTAAAAGTGTCTGTGGGAGAAAAAAGTTTTTATGGTTAACCTCCACTTTCTGAGGGTTACTGGTAGATTGAAGGGAAGCTGAAAAATGTAAAAACACAGGATGAGTCAGTCTTAGCTCGGTACTGCAGCTCGGTATGTGATGGCTAAACATAGCAACGTTACAAACAGCTTTTATATAACATAGTGGGTGAAATTCCGTGCAGTTGTTTAATGTTCCTATAGCGTTTTAAAAATATCTTATTAGCCTTCAAAATGCAAGTGTGGTACACCCATTTTTGAGGCAGGTACAGTTTCTTTCTTTCATGGTGAAACAACATCAGCTTTTCCAAAATTGATCTTGCTATTTTTAGCCTACAATTTTTTTAACCTGTCTGATTTAAAAAAAATCAAACTGCAGCAAGTAGTATGGTTATAATGGAATCATTAACAGTAAATGAACATAAGAAAACATAAAAATCAAGTTAAATAGGAATTTTTTTATATGAAATGTGTCATACATCCTTGTAAGTGCTAGATTGTGCATTCCATATGCATGACAGTGAGCACTTACATGAGTTGTCCCATACAGCAGGGATTAATTTGGCCCTATCCATTTTATTAAGAGTGTCCTTCAAAAGTCTTGGAGCTATCATTAAATCTTACTGCACGTGCTCAGTTTGGCCAACAGTCACTGAAAAATATTTAACTTAAACTTCCAAGAAAGACCTGAATAAATGTGTCATTTTTTACTTAGCCCTTGTTTTACAATATTGTACAAATGAGACTTGGCTACGCAGTCTAGTCCTGAATGTCTGTGTACCCTTTATCTGTTTAATTCTGCACTGTCAAAAGGATGGACTATGTGGTAACATAACAGGTCTTTTCCATGTCTAACTTCTATTGTATACAGCACTTGCATTATGTGTATTTATAGCTTAACTATAAAACGATTTTATTTTTCATTATTCTGTTTTTCTGGAACCTTTAGCTAAGTTCAATTACTTGAATCCCTGGGTAGCTGACAGTATCTCCAGTGGCCAAACCGAAGTTTAGTTTAGTTTGCTTTTTCCTTTCCCTTTTTTGCATGAGAGGGTATTTTTTTTATGTTCTTTTGTTCTTTTCCCCCTCATTTTCTCACATTTTCCCACCTTTGTCCTGTGTTCAGATACCTGTAGCTTGAAATCATTTCTAGTATCTGGACAGCATCATAATTCTCAAGCTCCTCTTTCTTCACTCATCTGCCATTAGCTATTTTGTGCTGTTTCTGCAATCAGTCATGTCACCTTGATTCTCCATCCCAGTGTCAGAGATCCCCATGGTTTGGCATTAGAAGTGCCTCCCAGTTCACTGTGCTATTTGCTACAGTCAGGCTATCAACTTTGCTCCGGTGCTGTTGTATGTAAGCATGCTCAGTCTGTAGATGCAGCAATGTTGTAGGCCAGGTTTTTCAGGGATGTATGGTTCCAGTTTGTCCAACTCTGTTTATAATGTATAGTTCTTATTGTGAAAGAATTGTACTTTACAGATACTAACGTTCTTATATAACATATACAGCAGATTTATTGTGATATTGGTATGGGTGCATGAAACCAATGTATTTTCTTTGCATACCAGTGCCATTTTTGTTCTCCTAAAAGGATAGGGTCTGTCTTAAGGTACAGTGCCAGCAGCTGAAGTGGGATATACAGTATAGGCAGAACAGCAGCACATTTCTAATTGTCAGTGTTCCATTAAGATTGTTTCCTGGAGTATTACAAGTAATGAGACTGAAAGAATAGAGGAGAAATCCAATTTCAGAGATAAAAAGAAGCCAGAAATTGACATCAGCAGGATATGTAGTCTTTATTACGACCACAGTGAAGTAGTCCTACAGAAACTAAAGAAGTAAAAATAAGGGGAGACGAATTAATGTTTGCAGGTTTGGGGAATCCTGAAGGAAAGTATGGAATGATATAGAAAATAGCAGAATAATTTCCCCTATTATTTAAAAATCCAGCAGTGTGGTATCATATCCCAGCTCCCAGAACTACTCCTTGATGGCTCTGCATCAACTGTTTTGTGAATGCAATTCTCTTCCTTAATGTTAATTTTTTCTGACAATGCTTTTATTTCCTCTTTCATACTTTCACTGATTCTTTGATTCCAGTTCCTCGGCACAGATGATCTTTGATGTGCACTAGTATGCAACCTTCTGAGTAATCTGTTGTCACTTTTGGATGACTGCTTAAGGTTACTGTTTTCCCCCATAGTACACATAAATGATTTTATTGGCTAAGATGTGACCTTTCAAATCTCTTCGCTGTGGGGGGAATGTGTACAATGTGATGAATGAAACATAAGGATGATTAAAGGAAGGATGATTGACAACAGTATGCACCAAATTCATCTCCTGTGTAACTCTATTGACTTCAGCGGTATTGTACCAAATGGTAATTTGGTCCTATATGTTTTATTAATAAGGTCCTTTTAAAGTCTTGGATTACATCTTACTGGACTTGCTCTGCTTTGTCAAACAAGTTTAGAAAAATATTTAACTTCAGCTTCCAAAAAAGGCCTGAATAGCTATTTAATTGTTATTTGACCCTTGTATTACACTTTGTATGATAAACAGAATCGAATCTTCTGTTTATAATGATATGCTTCTTTCCCACCTGAAGTCTTTAAAGCTTGGATATGTTCAGTTTGGTTTAGTCAAAGTTCTACTGAGCTTTTCTCCAGTTAAATGTTGGTACATTGAACTGACTGGTGCTACATTCTACTGACTATGATGTTAAATAGTGCTATTACTATAGGATGCAGCAGTGCTCTTTCTGATTCCCTTCTAAATTAACTTGCTGCAGCCAGCCAAGCTAGTTAGCTGCAGGATTGAACACTTCAGTGATTTGCTGTTATGCTCAATACTGTAATAACCAGCTAGCTTTGGAAGACAGCTTGGCTGACCATAGCAATTCTCTAAATGCCTTTATAGGTAGAATAATAGAATTTCTCTGTTCAGGTTATTGAACTTTTTGAACAATCTATTTTATTTTTAACACACACAGCTCTGTTACGCATAGCACTAGTAACAGCCCTTTTAGGAATGCCAGTGTACAGAGGGATTTCCCCCCCCCCCCTTAATCATTTCAGTTGATTACCCTGCTAGCTTTCCTTGAAGTCTTCAACAGAATGGCAATCTAATCGCCCACCTCATTTAAGAAGATGGTAAGGATAGGTAGAGTAATATGGGCTGGAAGAGCTCCCCCTTCGCATAAAACTAAAGCTGCAGCAAACTGTTAGAAAAAAAATGTATTCTAGTTAATGTCCTCTTGTAGGCTTGCTTTCTGAATGCTTGTAGCCTCCGTCAAGTTTTCCTATTTGAATCAAAATCAAAGTCAGAGAGCTGTGCCCAGTTAAGGAAAGAGACAGTTTGTGAGACCATGATAAAAATGAAACGTGTTGGGTCAAGTTTTCAAAACAGACTGCCTAAACTGCCCAGGCAAAACGTTCACTTGCCCACACAGCTTGTATTTGCTCGTGCAGACTGGATGATTGCGTGTATCTAGACGAGTCATTACGTGTACATGCAATTGTAGGTTTTCTGTGTGCAATATCTGGGGTGCAATTTATACAACAAGTTTTGAAAATGTGGCCCAATCAGAGCCAGATTCAGCCACCCCCATTTACATTCAGCAGTAGCTTGCTATGGAATCAATGGAACTACTCATATAGCAAGGGCTCACAAGGATGGCAGAATCAGGCTTGGAGTGATTACTGAACTCATTGGAGATTTCTATAGGGTGCCTACTGGAGTTCTTGGCAGGCCAGAGACAGCATACCTGCAAATAATCCCAGGGGTTTAAAGTAAGGCAGAACGGGGAGCAGTGCTAACCCATAGAAGCCAGGCAGAGTCTGGCCTAAGGCTATTTTGTTTTGATGATGGTGAAATTACAGTCTCAGCAACTACAGTCATTCTCAGCATGCTCAGTAGGTGTCTAAGGGTTTGTCTATACAGAGGCAGAAACATTAATCTGAATTAACTGAAGGTGTGAATCTAAAGTGAATTAGTTAAACCTCACTAAACCCCTGTTTGAACACCCTCATTTAAAATTAAAGCAGACTTAATTCGGTTGAGTTTAATTCAGCTTGAGGTTGCTGGAAGAGACAGAGGAGTGGATAAATGTAGGAAAAGCTTAAGATAAAAATGGATCACGTGAGTTTTGCCACTGCTTTCATTGGGCCAGGGTTTCATCTAAAAAATGTAGAGTGGTACTGGAGGAATTTGTGAGTCAAAGATGGAATGGTCTTCCAATTGAGGTGGGGGAGTCAAGCACTATACATCTATTTATGCAAAAATTATGTGAATTAATAAGTTTATAGGTTATTACTGTTGTGCTGGGGAAGCTGAACAGGTTTTTTTTTAATTAAAGGGAGTTTTTTGCTGATCATGTTTCCGCATCCCAGTCTATGGGTTTGTTTCTTTTTTTCCTTCTCTTTTTGCTTGCATGGGAATGTTTTTGCTGTTCTTTCCATAAAATGTTTTTAAAAATTTGAAATAAAAAAACAGTAAAAACAACACATATGGAATAACTTTAAATAGTTCCAGCTATAGTGCGACCTGCTTCTGATCATACATAATTAAGTAGTAACATAGCAAAAAACTACCTTAATCTTATAGAGAAAAGAGAAAATCACAAATATGAAAATACTATGGATTCTGTGATTTTAGGGCTTTCTACAATTTATGCAAATATTTGCAGATGTAAAAAGTGAAGACAGATTGAGGCCCCCACATTCAAAATTAGCCCCTTATACTTTAAACAGTCTTCTTTAAACATTAAGTTCATACTCTGGCTTTGGTTGTGGATTATCTTGCAGTTAATGTGTGCTGTACATGTACATCTGAAGTCACAGTGGCCCAGTATGATTTCAGTGGAAGTTAGGAACTTAAATACCTTTGAAGATCTGGGCCAATGTGTCTCTAAATGCTTCATATTAAAAATAAATACACTTCCAGGAAACATGGGAAGGAAAAGGGTCTTTTGGAAAGGGACTCAGGGATCCCATTTTGGAGAAGCTGACCTTTGGCCCATGTACTCCCCTCTGCTGCAGGGCCAGGTCTAAGTTTTTTGCCGCCCAAGCAAAAATTTTTTCCCGCGCCCCCCCTTCCCCGCCCCAATTTCACCCCTTCCCCGCCCCATTCCAGCCCCTTCCCCAAATCCCCGGCCCTGCCTCCTCCCCCGGGCGTGCCGCATTGGAGAAGCGGAGCGGCGGCGTGCTCGGGGGAGGAGGCGGAGGTGACCTGGGGGGGGAGCGGTTCCTCTGCTCCCCCCCCGGGTTACTTCCTGCGGCCCTCCTCGTGCCCCCCACCACCGCAGCTCACCTCCGTTCAGGGCCAGCTCCCGGCTTTTTGCGCCCCAAGCAAAAAAAAAAAAGAACTGGAGTGCCACCCCAAGCACATGCTTGGAGCGCTGGTGCATAGAGCCGGCCCTGCTCTGCTGTGCAATCTGAAATGGAACAAAAACTCACAAATGCTCTGTGGAAGGTATAGAATTGGGCCATGCAAGGGAGAAAGGAGTATCTGCATCCTATTGGGTAGCCTCCTTCAGCCCCTCCATGGCCATAATGCACAAGCTCAGCTGAGGAACATAGTCAGCTAAAGAAGCTGGAAGGGATCAGAGAACAGCTGCTCTGAGGGGCATATTTTCTTCTCATCATACAAAATTCAGTGTAAATTCTTAGAGCATCAGTAAGTCCCTCTATGCAGGTTTTCATGTTGTGTAATGGGTATGTGCCCAGAGTAGGCTGAGAGCCAGATCATGGCAACATGGCAAGGTAGTCTTGGAGGGAAAGCAGTGGACAGCCTGGAGTTGTTGGGGAATCCCACGTATAATCAGAGTGGTCTGCCCTACTATTTACTGTGGGCTGCGAATATTTGATTTATGCTATGGAATTATGGCCAAGGCCTCATACCCAGTTACTGTTTCAGTCTTTGGTCTCAGGAGGATGTTATGACAGACTGACTCTCAAGTGCTCCCTTTTCACTTGCTTTAACATAGGAAGTGAAGTCTGTAGCTTCATAAAATTGCCCCCCTCCCTTCTGAGATACTGAGGTGTCATTGTGAATTACAGTTATAGGGGCCAATGGTACAAATGCAATAACTAAAAAGCACAGGAGGAAGAGGGCAGAGAATAAACAGATCATCTTCACCTATATCACTCGTGGCCCTAGGCTGCTCTGCCATTTGCAAGTTATACTGTCTTTAACCAAAGTTCCATTTATTCCACACTTTTGTTTATTCTTTCTGTTCTTCTCTATATATAGCAACGTAGAGGAAAAACAACAGGTCACACCAAATCCGCAAGTATATTTTAAAGGTTTAGCTCATAAGTGGGATTTTTTCCATAACCCAGGGAAACATTATTCATTTCTGCATACTGTATTTAGTGATATTTTGGACAATATTGATTGATGTGTTCAGCAGAAAACTGCTTTTAAAAGAAAATCTTATAAAATGAAGGGGAAGGAAACTAGTTTTGAAACCAGAAGGATGCTTTTAGTTGCCAAGGGGCAAAATCTGCTCTGAGATATGTGACTCCCATCAGAGTGATGGACAGTTGTGCCCACACATGAGGGCAGAATGTTACCATATATCTTGGTGACTGGAAAGATAAATAAGCATTGCAGAGGTGTAAGTTTTATTAGATCATGTACAAATACAGGCAGCAAGTATAGACTAAAGCCCAGATTCTGTAGCGCTCATTGTGCCAGTAGGGCATGATGCAGGTTCTATTTGGTGTAGGGCTCCTTGTGTATCAACACCTCTCTTGGGTCATTAGTGGGGTTTTAATGCAGGACCTTCAGTGCTAAAATCAAAAGCCTCTATGACTAGAACCACATGGGTAACTCCATTAGCTGGCAGCTATAGTAATTTCTTATCTTCAGGATAAAAGGATTAGCCACTAGAAGGCAGCGAAGACCTGCACTCTTCTAGTACAGGTTATGCTTACACCTTTTATTCTATTTACGTTCTTAAACCTATCACCACAGAATGTGAGCACTTATCCTCCCCTTTCTCCTGTGCACCCTCACAAAGGGGACAGAAAGGATAGTCTCTCTAAGCTCCTGGCCCAGTGTTCCCTGTTCTCCAGCCTGTGCCCCATGTGCACACATACAAGAGAGTGAAATCATTATGATAAAGACGACTATAAGTATGTTGGAGAGTCCCCATGCTGCCAACTGGTTGATCTCTGCAGGCATCAGGCTGCCCTCATTCAACTCTTGCCCTTCCAGCGTCACACCAGAAGATGCTCCAGTGTTGTCAGTTCCATGGAAGGCTCAGTGGATGCTTTATGCCCAAGAATCTGCGCCAGCCTGTTGTAGGAAGACCTGTTATACAGCTGATGGCTGCATGATGCATCTGCAGTTCCTGTTTACAAGAGCATGGCGTGTTTGAAGTCTCGTCTTCTTTCGTATGGCTGGTGTAGAGCAGCAACTATGACATCATCTGAAGTTGATTGAGCCAAATGGCTACATCAGGAGTAGCAGAATTTATTGCAGTAATGCCGCCTTCATATTTATAAATTGGGCAGTAGGTAGTGATATGTTCGATGGTCTGTCCTGGAGATCCACACTCGCATACCGGGGAGTCCTTGATTTTCCATTTGTGCATTAGATATCCGCATCTACCATGGTTGGTTCGAATTCGGTTCAGAGTTGACCAAGATGACCTTGGAAGGTCAGACCCAGGAACCTTCTGCGTGGGATCTGGCACAAGGTGCTTATTTTTTAAGTCTTGTTTAGCCCAATCTGCTTTCCAAGCCTCTTTCTGATCATAGCCTGATTGCATGAGGCTAAGCAAATGTTCCCAGAAAGGCTTGCAGGACTTAAGACGTTGCGGGGGAGGAGGAGGCGGCGTTGTCATGGCCTTTGTGAATAGGAAGACATCTGTTTTCCTGGATTTGCTGAGCTTCGTGGAATGTTGCAGCAGTTTGGTGTATCGGCGGGGGAGCAATGTTAGACAGGACAGGTAGCCATGGTGTTGGAGTCCCGTGATGTACCACATAACTGTATTTAGCTGGGTATCTGCAAGTTGTGTGTGGCTGCATCTGCTCCATACCGGTGCACAATATTCAGCTACTGAATATAAAAGTGCTATATGTTCGCAATGCTGATGCACCCCAGGTTGTACCTGCTAGTTTCTGGATTATCTTGGCTCTTGTTTTTATCTTTGCAGCTACCTTCCCAAGATGATCATGGAAGGAGAGGGTGCGGTCAAATTTCACTCCGAGATATGTTGGAGTGTAATTGTGTTGCACATTTTTACCACAGAAATCTACTTTCAGTGTTTTTGGCACTTATTATCAAGATGAAATGCGCTTACTATTGTTTTTCCAGGGTTTGGTTTGAGTAGGGTGACCAGATAGCAAGTGTGAAAAAACGGGACGGGGGTGGGGGCTAATAGGCACCTATATAAGGAAAAGTCCCAAAAAACGGGACTGTCCCTTTAAAAACGGGACATCTGGTCACCTTAGGTTTGAGCCTCCATTTCCAGAAATATTGTTCCATATTTTGGAGGTCCTCAGAAGTGAACCAGTGTTTGCAGAGCCATTGACAATTCTTGTGTAGAGCTGGTGCTATTGTAACTGTACTGGCAATGCTTGTGCAACCCTGGAAGCATTTCTGAATATGGAGATGAAGTGTTTTGCCAGCATTGCAGGCATTGAATCCAGGTACATTTCTCTTGTGTGTAGACTAGCCGGTGATTTCTGTGGATTTTGCTCTAGAACAGATTTATTTTCTTCCTGCCAATCAAAGAGTTATTTTAAACCCCAGAGCGAACAACACCTTAAAGTGAGCCTTCATCCTGCACTTTGGAGCAGCCGGTAAAGAGGCTTCATATAAACTGTTATAGTTCCTCTTCAAGAGGAACAAATACTTTCAAAAATAAATTAAGCAACAAGATAATTAAATAGCGAAATCACTAGGTTTTATCTTTGAGTTGGTTTAGTGTACGTAGGATGTTGCTTTTATGTTTGCCATAGACTCTCGACCATCTTAGAGAGTCAATAAAATAATTTTATAATAAAATGGGCATCCCTGGTTCATTTTTACAATAAACTGGGGAAGGGAGTGTTCTGTAAAGCTCACAGTTTTTCTTAAGAAGTTCAAGGGAGTAAATGTTCAAAAGAGGCACCATGGTTTATCTAGTAGTGGGAGCAAAGGACTTGGAAGTACCGGTCCTGTATTCTAATATGGCACTGGCTCATTTGTGAGTTTAGGGAAGTCACTTACTCTTTCTATGCCTCAGTTTGACCATCAATAAAATGGGGAGGATGATGATAATTATGGATACAATTTTGTCATGGTAAAATTAGGCAAAATTTACTGAACCGTCATGATAAAAATGTACAAAATCATGGTACGGTCATGGCAACAAAAATGTGCATCAATTTAACAATAAAGTATTACAATGTAATGCGGAAGTATTGACACTGACCCACAGTTTGGGTGGCCCACTGAGGTGAGTTGGGGGTGGAGGTGGCAGTCCCTCCCTGAGCCCTGCTGCCTAGGGCTGAAGCTGAAGAACTTGCAGACATCTTAAAGTCAAGGATTCCATAACCTCCCTGACGAAATCTTATCTATAATAATAATTACCAGTACACCTCTACCCCAATATAACGCGACCCGATATAACATGAATTCAGATATAACACGGTAAAGCAGCGCTCCGGGGGGGCGGGTCTGCGCACTCCGGTGGATCAAAGCAAGTTCGATATAACGCGGTTTCACCTATAACGCGGTAAGATTTTTTGGCTCCCGAGGACAGCGTTATATCGGGGTAGAGGTGTATTTCTAAAATGTTTTGAGATCTTCAGATGAAAATTTGCTATATAAGTGCAAATGATGACTCTTATTCTGCTAAATTATTAATAATTTACTGTTTGGGGAGGGTGGATCTTTTCTTTAGTAAAATTCATTCTCATTCTCTCCTTTGCTGTGGTCTTCCAGAAACTCTTTGTGGATAGGTCACATATCAGCATTGTTTCTTTTTAATTCCTAAGATCAGCTAGAATTCTTAAAAGCACCATCACTGTCAATTCTGTGCACATTTTAAAGAATATTGCAATGAGATCTTGTATTATGCACTCTTTGTTATTCCTGAAGATTACTGAACCATCACATATAAAAGGTGATTTCAAGTGGATTGATTTATAATCAAAGTAATCTTTTGGGAGGAAACCAATATGTTTTCTTCTAAATTATAACCATTTGGATCCCAGATGCAATCTAAAAGGTTCCACTTGGTCTTCTATAGGGAATAAGATGGCATCAGTCCAACTGCTAGTGTCATATTTCTTGTTTAGAAAATTATTTATTTATTTTTAGAAGGGTATTGTACTGAAGAAATCAACACAAAACTCACCATTGGACATTAACAAAGAAGAAATACACATGTATGCCCTTTTTAGACTGAGATTAATATAAATTTAATGGAAAGAGGGTTTTTTTTTTCTGCATGTGATAATTGGATTTAAATATTTCAACAGATAAAATGTATTTGCAGTGCTTGGTTTGTCATTCTTGCTTGCAGTGTTCTAAAGAGATTTGATGGTTTCATATCTATATTTATTTTGTTCTTTCTAGAAAGTTTTTTTTTTAATAATTTCTGCTCTGGAAGATTATTTAAGAAACAAATTCATAATAAAACAAAATACACTAAAGAACATTATTCACTGGTTAACCCAGATGGATATCGGCAAGTTCAACTTATTCAAACAGCGAAATAAGGTCTCATGCTAATATTAGTAAAAGCCCAGGAATTATTTAGACTGATGATAGGTTACAGTACATTTGTGCTAATAAGGACTTCACTTTTACAAAAAAATAAGTGACACTAGCTTTAAAATAGAATTTTAATACAGAGAAAATAATTAGGTCCAATCCTGCAAACATGTGCATGTATGTAACTTCACACATATGACTAACCTCATGCCTTTCAGTTGAAGAATTACTCTGGGTTTATATCAGCTTACATAAAAGCAGACTCTGGTCTGTTTGGACATCAGTTTGGACGTCTTATAACCAGCCCCGAAAGCCTATTTTAGCTTGAATATTACGAACATTTTTATGATGGGAAGAGAACTACCTAAGGTTAAATGGATATAACTGATATCCTTTTCAATCCTTGGTCTAAAAACCAAAATCATCAGTTGTTTGCACGTGGAAAGGTACAAGATTAGTTTCATAACACTATAATAATTCTATTAGTACTCAGATGCTGTCGGGACAGTGGAAATTGTTAGATGTATTCATGGTTATTGTAGGGCTGTGTATTCCCACTTTTGTGTTCAAAGTATGTGGGGCCTCTGAGTATTGGTTATTTCCAAATGACTGAATTTAGTTACTAAAAAATCCTTCTAAACCTACAGATTTGTTCAAAGCATCAGTTCTGGGATTTGAAAAAAAAATAGAAGTGTATATATGTGGGCCTTGATGATCTTTACTGATCTTTACCTGACCAGCTTTTTGAATGTTCTCCCTCTCCCCCCTGCCCCCAAACTGGCTGTTTCATTTTTTTTCATATGTCCTTTCGACTCAGCTCAGATGGTCGCTTGAACTTTAAGTACCATTTCACTCGTTCCCCAGCCTCCAATACAGAGCTCAAAAAAATCACTATTCGATGAACCCAAATGTTCCCTCCCTTTCTTTGCTGAAGCAGTGTTTAACAAGCTACCTTTTGCAGGTCTCTTTGTGTTCAGTGTTAACACGTTCCATTTGTGGGTTGCTGGCAGGCTGGAGTGCTATGGGGGCAGCCTGCTCCTCCATTGGAGGAGGGATTGCTTCAACAGAAACCAGGCTGGATGGTTAGAGAGCCTGGTGAGTTGATAGGCTGTGAAGGGAATCCCACTGTGACATGACTGAACAGAACAGGCAGAAGACAGCTTTTGTAAACACAAATCAAGCCAGGGTAATATAAGCAAAAAGACGAGTAACACACAATTTGGGGCTCAACCAAGCCATCAGATCCTGGGTAAGGAACCCTCCCCACAGGCATTCTCGGTCTCTCTAGCAACTCTTCCTATATCTCGTCCTCTGAACATCTGGGAAAGGAGAGTTGGAGTTAGCCTCTTGAAACCTGGGGCCTGTGTATTGGCATCTCCATACTGTGACTGTGGCTGCAACACAGGGCTTTGAGAGTGGGGAAAAAAACAAAAAATATGTGTCTCCTTGGGGTTCCATCAGGGACAAGGGGTATCCAGAGGTGAGCAAGGAAAGGTGACACTTCACTTAGTCACAGTTTCTGAAGTTGTGTTTTCCCATGAGACACATATGCATCACTTGGAGAATCTTGCAAAAAAAAAAAAAGTCTTTAATATATTAACAGGGACATAGGCTCAGGTCCTCAAAGGTAACTTCCATGGAAGTTAGGAACCTAAATACCTTTGAGGATCTGGGCTATGTACCTATGGAGGAAAAAAAGGGGGAGTAAGCCACCCCTCCCCCTCATGTGGCATGTGTAGTTAAGCAAGGATTTGTGCGCCCACTACTTCTCCAACCAGTGGCTTTGCGAGGAATGAGTGTGGCCATGGTTCCATCCTGCTGACAGAGGGTGGTATCCGGCCGAGTTAAGCTGGCACAGGAGTGGGGAGGGATAATTTGCTCTGGGGACGAACTGTAGCAAAGTACTATCCCCTGGAGGAAGGGGGTCAGAGGAAGGAATCATGAATCTCAGCCTGGGACAGCACAGCTACACACCATGCCATATACAGGGCTTGTGGTGATACTGCTTTCCAGCCTTTTGTGGATACAGGGCTCCTGCTACCTCCCCCTGTGCTGGGGATGTTCCTCAAAGTACCAGAGAGTCATCCTGTTTTGAACTGTGTTCCCATCTCTTGAAGCCCCAATTCTGATGGGAATTATAGCTGTCTGCTGGTCTTAATACCCAATATAAACATACTAGCTTCCTATGCCTGAGGTAGGGTTGCCAACCAGTAAGAGGGAATGCATTCCATTGGACATCATTATAAACGCATTCTTACCACACTGATGTCGCTGTGACATACAAAATGCTTGGCTTCTAAGAACGGCCCTATATAGCAGGGACACAGTATATTATCCTCCCATTAATCACACTTGAAGCTGAACTGTGTCTGTTTAACATAGTCAATTACTAATAATAGCTCTGGGATAGGGAGTAATGAATCCATGATTATTCAGACTCTTTGGGAAAATTCATGATGGTATTAAAGAACACTTGTTTCCAGCTGAAGACAGATTTCCCCTCAAATCATCTTCTTTCTTTCAGGCGCCTAAGCATACTCTCTCTTTGACTGCATTCAGTGTTCTTTACACTGTGTTGCAGGACATTACAAAGGGGGTTACTCACATCTCTGCGTTGCATTGTGTCCAGACACACTAATCTTTTTGTTAGGCCATGATTGGTCACCTCAGTCTAAACCCTATGAAACCTTTGAGCAAAAGTGGCTTGAGAGGGACTTTTTGTGACAGACAGCCATCAGTTCAAAGCCTGGGAAGAGGGGCTCATGTGGGTCGGGGGGGTCCTTTCATGGCAAATGGACAGATGTTTTTCTCCACTTGGGATCATACAGAATATACAATGGCTCGAGCACTTGCATCCCCACCATGTGATTTTTTTCAAGGCTGCTTCATGATGGGAACATACACTTTTCATAGACTCAGCAGGGGGACATTTACTTCTTGCTACTGTTCCTTTCAGCCGCTTTGTTGGAGGCTAAAACTACCCTTTTGTGAAGTGAAAAAGGGTTTTTAGTAGAACATCAGCGTCATAAAGACTGCCATTGTTTACATATGTATCTTCTGTGTAAAAACTAATTTTGTATTTGAAATACAATCAGAAAGGAAGGGTCAGTACCAATAATTCCAAATCCTGTTTGTGTTTTGGTATAATATACTTAACTGTCTCAGTTATGTTTGCAAATAATAGGATAGAATCAAATGAGAATTTTTCATGGAGAAAATTAATTATATGCTTATTATATAAACAAAGAAGGTACACAGGAGTAAATTAATGTTCTTAAACATGCTGTATGTAATATAACTGATATATTGCACAACAACAAGCTACTCTTAATGTTCATTGGCATTCGTTAAATGTGCTGCATTTGGTAATTCAGTTTGTTTTCTTTTTTAATTATGTCTGTACAAAATATGATCTTTAGACATCAGTCCTTTCAGGGGTCTAAAAATGCCTCTTGGTATAACTACAGGGGGCAAAGAATTGATTCTTCTTATTCTACTATCATCTGTGAACTGACTTAAAATAAGGTAAAATGGGGCAAAAGCTGGGGAGGGTGCATACAATTGTTTGTCATTTACTACAGTGAAAAATGCCCTAGACAAACAAAAATACATTCATTTTACAAAATGTGCTGTTTGGGGATTAACAATCTATCTTTTGGTGATAAATATGCTATTAGAATATTTATTTATGCATTCACTGTGTGGGGTGGGAATAAAATAATGTTAGAATCTTGCTGCTTTACTGGGCTGCCAACCACTAAATAACTTTATTGGAAAGGATTGTTCAAAAATTTGGCATTGAGAAGATTAATTGTAGAGCTTGTAGCATTGCTAGTAGTTATAGTTCATCTGAAGTAATTTCTGTTTTCCTTCTGACCTTTTCTCTCATTGATCTTTGGTTGCAGTAATTATGGCTTGAAAACCTGAAACCCAGCCAGAGATACATTAATAGACTAGATTTTAACAATATTTATCTTACAGAAAATGAAGAACATAAATAGAGAGATAATAAGTAGACATTTCTCCATCAGATAATTCTAAACACATAAATGTAAAGGGATCCTTAATCACTAGATTTAAATGGGACTCCTCTGTGACTAAATATTACTCTGCTTTTATAAAGCGTGCAGGATTGAGTCCTCAGCACAAAGAACTTATATAGAAGGCTTGACAGCAATATGTCCCCTTGTCATGAAACAAGACAAAGTCTTTACTTCAAATAAAAGGCCACTGGAAATGTGCAGTGTCTCCTTGGTAAAAGTCCTATAAATATAAAGGAAGCCCTAATGTGTAAACTTCAAAAATATGTGTGTGATTTCAAATTGCCTATGTAAAAAGAATAATACAGTGTAAACAGAACTGCATTTGTGAAATAAAATATTATTGCTTAAAATAAGTGACATTTCGGAACTCAATTAAGTGAAGACTAGAGCTGGTCTAAAAATGTTATTTCCCCCCCCCCTTTAAAAATTTAGACTTTTCAACAAAAGCCTGAAAAGAGATGGGGGGTTGGGGGGGTAGGGGTGTAGAGGTGGGGTAGAAGGGTTTGTTAGAAAAAGATTTGTGGTCAAAACTGAAAGCTGCAAACATTTTTCTCTGAAAATGAAAAAAAATGGTTTTCTGAGTTTTTGGCTTTCTGTCAAAAAATCAAAAATTTTTGAGGAAAGAAGACATTCCTCCTCCCTTCCCCCCAATATTATTTAATAGAAAACCTAATTTTCTGTTGGAAAAAGTTTTGATGGAAGAATTTTGTCCAGCCCTAGTGCAAACCAAGGAAGATTCTGAGGCTCTCCCATCCTATACTATAGATACTACATTAAGTAATGCCAAGGTAGATACCATTGCCCTTCATTCTGAGATCTTACCCTTTGCCATTGTGGAGAGTGGAAAGACTTGGTCCTACCTACTGCAAAGAATCTCTCTATCTGCGATAAACAAGCCTCATAATTTTAATCCTCATTCTTTCCCTTTATAATGCCTCTTGTCATTTTACATTTTAGCCAAATTTATTACCCTCTGATTACATCAACCACGAAATTGTCACTATGCAGAGAAGCATCAATACAATGATAAATAAAATATTTAGGATAAAATATAGTCCTCATGGGACATCAATGTGGTCTATTTTGCAGGGGGGGAAAGAAGTAATAGCAGGTAACAAATAAAAAACCATAAAAATTCTCTGTACGCTATTAGTAGTTTCTCTTAGGTTATTTTCTTCCAGTATTTTCAGTAAATTCAGCATCCATTTTACCCAAGATGTTTATCCTTATGTGGGTAAAAGGAAAACAATTTCCTGCAACCCTCAAACCCTGTATACGAGCAGGATAAAGCAAAGCAAAAACCAAGACAGTCTTGAATCCTGCACTATTGGAATCAATAGGAATTTTTCCATTGCCTTGAATGGGAATGGGACTGAGCCTTGATTCTTTAAATAATAAACGTTTTTTTGATTATCCCATAAAAGGGGCTGTAATTCTGGAAAAAATACTGGGCCAGAGTCATTGCTCCAGCTGCTTTGAGTTGATCCAACAAAGCAAAACATCCATAAACTAGGCTGGCTAGTAAGCCAGGTTTATGGCTGTTTTATGTCACTGGAGCAGCGTAAAGCAGTCCTGATGAATCTGGCCCACTATTTTTAAGTCTTTAAAACTATACTCTGGCATACTTCCCATGTTTAATTTTTTTACTGTCATGGACTGTATATTTTGTTGACAATATATAAGATATAGGCTGGACTTCAAATGTGCTGTGACTCAGTGCAGAAGCAAATTAAAAATATTCAAATATATCTCAATTAGGGCTGTAGATTAATCGCAGTTAACTCACGCGATTAACTCAAAATTTATCGTGATTAAAAAAATTAATCGCACTGTTAAACAATACAATACTAATTGAAATTTATTCAATATTTTTGATGTTTTTTTAAATTTTCAAATATATTTATTTCAATTACAAGACAGACTACAAAGTGTACAGTGCTCACTTTATATTATTTTTATTACAAATACTTGCACTTTAAAAATGATAAACAAAAGAAATAGTATTTTTCAATTCACCTCATACAAGTGCAATCTCTTTATCATGGAAATGCAACTTACAAATGTAGATTTTTTTTGTTTTTTTCATAACTGCACTCAAAAACCAAACACTGTAAAACTTTAGAGCCTACAAGTCCATTCAGTCCTACTTCTTGTTCAGCCAATCGCTAAGACAAACAAGTTTGTTTACATTTATGGGAAATACTGCTGCCTGCTTCTTATTTACAATGTCACCTGAAAGTGAGAACAGGTGTTCGCATGGCACTTTTGTAGCCGACATTACAAGGTATTTACATGCCAGATATGCTAAACATTCGTATGCCCCTTAATGCTTTGGCCACCATTCCAGAGGACGTGCTTCCATGCTGATGACATTCATTAAAAAAAGAATACGTTAATTAAATTTGTGACTGAACTCCGTGGGGGAGAATTGCATGTCTCCTGCTCTGTGTTTTACCCGCATCCTGCCATATATTTTATGTTATAGCAGTCTCAGATGATGACCCAGCATATTGTTCGTTTTAAGACCACTTTCACTACAGATTTGACAAAATGCAAAGAAGGTACTAATGTGAGATTTCTAAAGATAGCTACAGCACTCGACCCAAGGTCTAAGAATCTGAAGTGCCTTCCAAAATCTGAGAGAGACGAGGTGTGGAGCATGCTTTCAGAAGTCTTAAAAGAGCAACACTCTCATGTGGAAACTATAGAACTCGATCCACCAAAAAAGAAAATCAACCTTCTGCTGGTGGCATCTGACTGAGATGATGAAAATGAACATGCTTTGGTCTTCACGGCTTTGGATCGTTATTGAGCAGAACCCATCATCAGCATGGACACATGGCCTCTGGAATGGTGGTTGAAGCATGAAGGGACATATGAATCTTTAGCACATCTGGCATGTAAATATCTTGCAACGCCGGCAACAACAGTGCCATGCGAACACCTGTTCTCACTTTCAGGTGACATTGTAACCAAGAAGTGGGCAGCACTGTTTCCTGCACATGTAAACAAACTTGTTTGTCTAAGTGATTGGTTGAACAGTAGGAATGAGTGGATGCAGGTTTTTTTTGTACATAATTCTACATTTGTAAGTTCAGCTTTCATGATAAAGAGATTGCACAGCTGTACTTGTATTAAGTGAATTGAAAAATACTATTTTTTATTTTTACAGTGCAAATATTTATAATAAAAATAATATAAAGTGAGCACTGTACACTTTGTAGTCTGTCTTGTATTTGAAATAAATATATTTGAAAGTGTAAAACATCCAAAAATATTTAAATAATTGTATTCTATTATTTAACAGCATGATTAATCACGATTAATTTTTTTAATCGCTTGACAGCCCTAATCTCTGTTTTTACTCTAATCTACACTCTTCTGTTATGTTCATGGTATATACACAGAGAAGGTTGATAAAATCATTGCAACCTTCCAGAAGAAGTATTCTATGTAACAATATGTTATTTCTTAGAATTCAGAGCCCTAACACATAAGTCCCCAAAATAGAGGACACAAAGCAAGCTGTTCCCTAAGGCAGAGAGGCACACCTTGCTCTAGGCTAGCTCTTTGCATACTGACTGCACCAGATCCAGATTGTGTACATCCCTACAAAGCCCCCCAACTTTGCAAGTTAAAGTGATAGCTTGTAATTTTAACATAGTTTTCAATACGTGTCTCCTTTCATAAATATAACCACTGCTTTTCTTTTCTATAGACCCTCAAGGCCAGCTACTAACCTGACATTTCTTAACCTGACCTTGTGTTTTTTATCTAGAGAATTTAATTATTCAATGTGCAGTTATAGCCAGAAAAATGACCCTTTGAAAAAAATGATTTGTGTGTGTGGGGTCAATATTTATTCTCTTTGTGTCCTCCATAAACATGTTCAGTTTACAAATCAAAATATGATTTTTCTTTTTGCCAGCGCTGCGACCACAACCTATTTATTTGAGAATCAAGCTGTGTTTTGTTGTCTTTTCACCAGCACCATTATTAATACCAAAGATTCTGCATTAGAGTTTATGATGTACAAGGCAGAAGAGCATACAGCTTGCACTTGTCTAGCTGTACTGGATCTGCAGGGCCAACAGTAGTAAAAATGAAATTAAGTTGATAAGATGTGGGGACATACAGGAAAAATATCTTTTATGTGGCTCTTTTTCTGACCAGAATCATAATTTTTGGCCTGCATTTTCAAAGAAGGAAAGTTAGATTCCCAAAAACCAGTGTTTATATCTACCATGATTGCATGTGCTAACTGGGCGATTGCATATGCAAATTATGTGTTAAGTGGCTGAATGTTACCTGCATTGCAAGCACAGTTTTGCATGCATTATTTGTATATACATTTGTGCTTCTTTCTTTTGAATATTTGGCCATCATATTTTACTGTTTCATGCACAATCAAAACAGTGCTTCAGTTGTCATTTCCAGACTGTTTTCCTCTGTCTCCTATTAGTCCTGAATCAAAATTTTCAATTGTCTTATTCATGGAACAAAGTAGCCTGGATCACATCTTATTTATTGTGGTGTCCACCAAAGTTTTTTTCCTGAGGTAAATAGAAATTTGGTAGGTCAGGTTTGCATGACCCTTTCTTGTAGTATTCTTAACATCTTGAAAACACCTACACTTGTAATTTTATACTGTGATGAATATTACAAATGCACTTTGGGAACATGGTTGATTCACATAAACAAATGAGAAGTGAATAATTTACATTCAGATTTTGTATTACAGTATTCAGAGATGTGTGGAATAACTTTCAAGTAAAAAAATCAACAAAATATGCAAGTTACTTAGGAGAGTAAACTTTAAAGAAATATTTGCTTAGAGAGCAAACTTTTGTCCTAAAATAATTAATGGTTCTCTCTGTCATGTGCTTCAGAACGAGATGTAAAACGACACACTCTAAATAAATATCTTTATTAAATGGACATTAATTATATGCCACATCCCCACCATGAGAGCAAACTGTTTGCTCAATTAGAAAATCATTTAGCTGCCTGCTGCTACTTCGTCTGTTGCTTCGGCAGGTGAGCAAGTGGTGCTAGTTTTGATTTCCTTGTGGATCTTGGTGGAGTCCTAACATTTTGTCTTCCAAAAACTCTTCCTTGGCAGAGTTTTTCTGTTTGTTTAAACCACCTAATCCTAATAAAAGTCAGAGTCAGTGGCCTTCTTCCTAATTTGGGGCAGATGTCATCACTTCCAAATCCTAGGTACTCAGTGATTAGCCACAGGGATATATAGTAATTACTGTGGTCTCTACATTGGACTCATTATTAACAATTGCTAAATATTTAATTCCAGAACTGAAAAGGGGACCCTGCTGATAATATAGCCTACTTATTTCATAACTCATCTAGCCAGGGGTTAAATGTGCGTGTGTGTGTGTGTGTGTGTGTGTGCGTGTGCGTGTGTGTGTAAAATAATTTTTTCTGAGTGGAACCGCCCATCATTTTCAGTTTTGTGTTGCTCCTTAGTGTAAAATTGATGATGTTGCAATTTTTAAAAGAGAGAGAGAGAGAGAGAGCTACATGGCAGCTAGGCAGATTTCCTTTCAACAAATTGTTAGGGGAGTTACTATCAAGGGAAATTGGATACCTTCAAAATATTCTCCAGATTAAATATGAAAAATACCTCTAATAACTTTGAATTTAATTTGATTTGAATCCACATTTATTTAAGGCAGAGTAGCTGGATTCTTAAGATATAATTGTGCTTGGAACAGTGGATCCTGAGAAGAGCATTGTTTTTTGGCATGGGATGTTTATCTTGGTTCTAACGGAAGATGAGTTTTTGATGGTATTTTTAGTTGGGCAAGATTAAGTAGTTTATCTTTAAAACTGTGCAGTACCTGAACTATGACATCCTTTGTTTTGTTTTTTCCTGAACTGCACCTGAGGAACTTAGCACTTGTAAGGAACAAGAATATCAACAAACCCATCTCTAATTGGTTACATACAAGCAGTCTCAGGCTGTGATCTTATCCCATTTTGTAAACTAAGAAAATTCAGATCTAGTCAGTACTTGGATGGTAGACCTTCAGGGGAAAAAAGGGTAGTGTGTTGGTGAGTTAATAGGTCATACTAACACAGTGGAAAGAGCGTTGAGTCAATATTTCAGCCTCGTGTTTGGGGGAACTGTGCTTCTAAAATGTAAACTGAAATTGTGGTCGTTTGTCTAATGTGTCTACGCAATCTGTTCTTGAAATTAATCTTATAGCAAGCAGGCCAGATTCTGATTTCTCTTTCATCTGTACATCTGGAGTAACTTTGTTGAGGTCACTCTGAAGTCTGTCATGGGCCTGGGTCAGAAAAGTTGATCCACGTAGTTGTAAATTACACGTACCATAGACCCTGGAGTGAGTGTAGCCTCATTTTAAAAACACACACACACATCTTCTTTACCTGTGTATGTGTGTGTGTGTATATATCAACTTGAATGACAAAGATGTGTTTCTTTTACACCTGTTGGCAATTGGAGACTGAGTTGGATTCTGTTCCTCCTTCTGCATCATCAATAGAATTGTGTAGTAAATTAAAGGGCTATAATCATTTTCACCTGTGCAAACCCAGGGAATCTACTAATGCAAAAGTCTCCCCCAAATGTCATGGCTGATGGTAGAGTTTGTCCTACGGAATCTTTATTACTGGTAATGGGGAGCAAGCAAGAAAGAAATGAGCTTGATTTTCAAATCCAAGATTGTTCACAAAATTGGAAATTAGAAAAAAACACATTTTTATTTGTAAATTGAGCACATTTCATGTAGAAATTATTTAGACACAATAAAAGCCTTCCATACTCTCATCTACAGAATCAATTTTCAGAGTGGGACTGCACTTAAATGCTGACTGATGACTGAAACTTGTATAATCCTAGCACAGATCTACTTATATCAGTTAATTCAAATATTCAGCCTATCAAGTACACAGCTATTGATTACCTTAGGGTTAAATTAATGTGATACTTGTTAGAGTCTATTCCAGCAAAGAAGACATAAAATATGGGGCATATTGTTTGCATAAATAAATTAAACTACTAACTACATAGCTCAGAAGAGAAGCATAGTCAGCAGTGTACTCTTAGAAATTGAGAATTGTATTTAGTAATTTAAAGGCATTATTTTAATGTTTGATAACTCATATAAATTTGAATTTTTGACACACATTTCCTTATAAATAGCTTGCTTAATTAAAAATCTGTGTTTACTAAATACAGAAAATGAGTTAAATAATACAGTAATTGAGGCTGTGACCAAAAACAACCAAAGGAAGAAAATTCCAATACAGGATGACTTGATCCATTGGGACACACCCTCCTCTGGTATAAATTGGTATAACTGCATTGACTTCAATAGAACTATGTTGATTTACACCAGCTGAGGATCTTGGCCTGTTGACTGGCCAAGGACTATATGAGGAGTACAAACACAATGCAAGGAATTGAACATTCAGTGGGTGGGATTAATTTTGCTAGATATTGAACACTGTCTAAAACCTTGGATTCATACTGATGCGTTTGTGATATAAGTAAGTTTGAAAAAGTGAGAAACAAAGAGCCTGATATCCTCCATGATGCTTTGGGATGTTCAAGGAAAACAGGATCAGGGCTTGGCTCTAATCTCACATGGGGAAAAATAGGCTCTGATTCAGCGAAGCATTTTAAGATTGTACTTCATTTTAAGCATAAGCCAAAGTGACATTGAAGTCAAGCATTGTAGATGCTCATCACTTTTTAGGACTTGGCCAGTTGTGATTTTTAAAAAAGGTACCAATGAAAAAGTTCATTAATTACTTAGGTAATAGACTGAATTACTCCACTTCTCTCAGTTTAGCTGCTGAGTCTGCATACTAAACCTATACACTAAAAGCAACGACTGTTGAAAGAATGGTGTTCATAGGCAATCCCTGATTGTTTAACCTTATTATTTATTGATCAGTTGGTGAGCAGGAAGGAGACAATTCCTAAATATTAGCAACAATAATAATATGTTGCAAACACTAAACATCACAATATCCCTGTAACCAAAGGAGACATTATTATACCTTTTATACAGATGGATAAAGTCAGGCACCAAGACATTTCCTTGCTCAGTGGCACATTGGAGAGTTAGAAGAAGTACTCAGGAATCATGACTTCCAGTCTTTTAATACGTCTACACTGCAAACAAAAAAAGCCCCTGCAGCAGCAAGTCTCAGAGCCCACGTCAACTCGGGGCTTATGTTGTGGGACTAAAATTAGAAGTGTAGGTATTCCTGCTTGGGCTTTGAGACCCGATGAGGTTGGTGCGTCTGAGAGCTTGATCTCTAGCCTGAGCGGGAACTAGCCCCGTAGCAAGCCCTGTGACTCGAGCCCAAGTCAGGTGATTCAGGTTCTGAGACTCTCTGTTGCATTTTCTTGCAGTGTAGATGTACCCTTTGACTGTAGCTCAAATCAAGTAGTTAAAAAAAAAATTCAGCTTTACAGAAGCCCTTGTATCTTAAGATTCCTTACCAAGATGGTGAATAAGTTTCTCCTGCAGCTCGATCTATAGTGGTGCCAATGAATATGCCGTCGTTATTTTTTTTTTTTTAAAAAGAGAATTTTTTTTTAAAAAAAAGCTTTTAATAAAATGGGTAAGGGGGTGTTAGAAGAAGTTTTCAGAGACAGCTTCTGGCACTCTGTCTTCAGAAGAGCATATCCAAGGTCTTGCAGGACCCTGCTGTTTGTCCCACGGGTTTGGTCTGCTTTTCAAAGGCTGGAACTGTATATATTAAACTAATTAATATATTTTAATAAGGGGAGTTGTATTCCCTCCAGTTCTCCCTGAATTTGAGCCCTGCATGGTAACCTGGACAAAGGGAATACTGTAAACATTTTTCCTGCAATCAGCACTATGGGGTTTGTGGGGTTTTCCCCCCCCCCCCCCTCTCTGCTTCCTTTATAAATAAGATTAACATTTTCGCAAGAGCTAGAAGGCAGGCCTCTGTTTGGCCTCGTTAAGTTTACTTTTTGGCCTTTGCTCCCCTGTGGTGCTGGAAAACTTGTCTGGAGTGTTTGAGGGATTTTGTTGGCATGAAGGGAAAAAGGAAAATTTCATTATGATCTAGATTTATGCAAACGGAGTGATGGCAATTTCCCTTTATGAGTGTGCAAAGATACATAAAAGTTGTATGAATAAGGTAGTTGGGGGGTAGCTCTTGTAATGAATTATACTACATCCTTAAGATTTAAGCTAACAGAAGTTTTTCAAAGATGTATGGAAGATAAAATAATAGCTTAGCTTAGAACCTATATTTTTCATTATTTTATATAATCTTTTCCTTAGAAATGTCTGGTTATCAAATTGTAAAGCAAAAGATCTCAATTATATTGTAACAATATTGAAAAAGTAAGTAATGATTGGATCTCATCAGTTCAGCTTGGGAAGCTTTGGGAAGTGACATCAGTTTTTTAAAGATACAGTATTGCAATGTTTTTTGCTTTTAAATAATACAGCAGTTACCTGATCAATTAAACATGAAATGTTTTCCCAAACCATAGCTGTATAGTGCCAAAGAAACTTTCACACGTCATCACAAACCTTTGTATATTTTTAAGTCACCAAAATCCCTTAATGCATTTAACATTTTTCAAGACTCAGACAATCCTGCTTTGTTAATACAACCTTGAAAATTGGCACCTTCTTTACTGAAAAACAGTCAAAACTGGAGATCTCTGAAAGGGTAACACTTTTATTTTCAGTATAGGTTAGTCATTGTGAATTCTGCTTTCCATCCTATCATTTACTTTTTTTTTATTAGTTCAGCATAGTTGTAAGGTTTTATCACAAATGGTTCCTTTGCTGCTACTGAAAAAAATTGTTTATAATGTACCAAATGCCAACAAACTCATGCTCTGGCACCTTTTACAAAATTAAAAAATTGCTTCATATACATGTACTTTATATATGGACATCAAGTAATAAACTACTCCATCCATCCTGAGAAGTGTACTTGGCAGTAACCTACTAACAAATCAGAATATTAGTTAATAGATAAAACCCTTACTTTTTTAACACTTATCTTCACCTGAGACCTGATTCAGCACATGCGGAAGGTTAAAAATTTGGGCTCTTGTAGACCAAGTGGGATAGCAAATGCCAGAATCTGTGGTACATCAGACAATACCCTGCTGGCATTCCTTTCTTTTAATATTGGGGATCTGATATGAGGGCCTTTGCTGATTTCCAAATGCAGTAAGATAGCCTGGTGGGAGAGATGGTCACTTTGTTAATCTGGTCCTAAACTATTACGGCCTTCATAAACTAAAAGCAATACCTTGAACCCCACCCAGGACTTTCAAACAGCCAGTGAATAGCATAGAGTGTCATATGCTTTCTATAATATGCCTTAGTCAGTAGGTGGGCTGCTACATTTTGCACTAGTTTCAATTTGAGAAGGGTTTTAAGATATATCTGTGTATAGGGCACATTGCAGTATCTGTCTCAAAGTGACAAATAAATGTGGTTTTTCTTGTACCTTAATATGAGGTTAGATATAATCATCATTATGTTAGAAAAACCGTAATAGGCCAGATTCTGCCACTCATACTTACGTTGAGTACAGTAACTCCTCACTTAATGTTGTAGTTAAGTTCCTGAAAAATGCGACTTTAAGTGAAATGATGTTAAGCGAATTCAATTTCCCCATAAGAATTAATGTAAATGGGGGGGTTAGGTTCCAGGGAAATTTTTTTTCACCAGAAAAAAAGACTATATTATATACACACACACTATGAGTTTTAAACAAACAATTTAATACTGGTACACAGTGATGATGATTGTGAAGCTTGGTTGAGGTGGAGGAGTCAGAGGGTGGGATATTTCCCTTACTGCTAAATGATGAACTAGCAATTGGCTGAGCCCTCAAGGGTTAACTCTCTCACTCTGCAAGGCAGCAGGAATGGAGGGAGATATGTGCATTTCCCTTAAGTACACTGCCTTGTTAATTAGATCAGCTTGCTGAGACCGCAGCTGCTGCAAGCTCCCTCTGTCCTGAGCCCTGCTCTATGGAAGATGGGGTAAGCGGGGTGCAGGAGCAGAGGAGAGGGGGGCACCCTGACATTAGCCCCCCTCTTCTTTCCCTCCCCCCCGGCACAGCAAGCAGGAGTCTCGGGGAGCAGCTCCAAGGCAGAGGGCAGGAGCAGCACATGGCAGTGGGGGGAGGGACACAGTTGAACTGCAGGCAGCTGCTGCACAGGGAATTTAGGGGTGCGGGGAGCTGATGGGGGAGCTGATAGGGGGCTGCCGGTCCACCCTGGTTCCAAGCCCCCACCAGCTAGCTGCAAGGGGCTGCTCTTCCTACAAGCAGTAGACGAAGGGGGCAGGGGATAGCTCAGTAGCTTGAGCATTGGCCTGCTAAACCCAGGGTTGTAAGCTCAATCCTTGAGGGAGCCATTTAGGGATTTGGGGCAAAAATCTGCCTGGGGATTGGTCCTGCTTTGAGCAAGGGGTTGGACTAGATGACTTCCTGAGGTCCCTTCCAACCCTGATATTCTATGATCTATGAAAGCAGGCGGCTGCCAAACAACGTTAGAAGGGAGCATTACACAACTTTAAACGAGCATGTTCCCTAATTGATCAGCAACGTAACAACAAAACAACGTTAACCAGGATGACTTTAAGTGAGGAGTTACTGTAGTAGCTTACTTATCAATTGGTCCCATTAAAATCAAGACAAAATTGCAGTCAGGTCACTTTAAGCTCCTATCTCTGAAAATCTTAGCTTCCATGTAGGTTGTATAAATACTAGTTTAATAAAACAATTATATTATTTTATATTAGAGGAATGGTGGTCACAAGCTAATTTTATATTAGGATGGAGTTTCATTTGGAATAATAGTTCTCTAAATTCAGTGTACAGCTGTATTAGTTTATATAAGGTCAATCAAGTGCAAGTATGGTAGTGTCTTTGAATTACACCTTATACTGTAGCTCTGTCTTCCCATAACAAATGGATTGTTTACTTTGTAACAGAGACAATACTCAAATAAACAACCCACAGGAAATTAAATAAATGTAAATTGTTAACTGTCGGACATATTATAAAGCGGCTACTATTTTCACATTACTAATTCATTTTTAATATAAAAGCTTTATATGATAAGTACTTTTAATACAAGTTTTAAGGAGACCTTTATAATTTAAGCAGTAAGGCCCAAATTCAATAAGCAGTACTTATGTATGTGTGTAAGTGCTATGCTAAATCAGAGCCAAAGTTTCCGCTACAAAACATGGTGCATTAAGTTTTTGAAATACATGAAGAATGCATTCAGAAGTATCTGCAACAGCATTACCCTGTAATTAACAATTGAAACTCAAGTTAGATTGTTCAAAGACAACACTGTTCCACTTGCAATGATATTATGCCTGCAGTGCAGACCATTTGTACCCGATATAATGCTATGAGCATCAGGCTAAGAGTATTAGCCTAGATTCTCAGCACCTTGGATTATTTCATTCCCAAAATGTTAGTATGGGTCAGCGTATGGTGGAGACAAAAATAGCTAAAGGGATAGAATACTGACTTAGATCTAAAACTTCTGATTTTCTAATTAAGTATTGGAATGTCATTGGGCCTTGCTGAAATGACTAAATCATGAACGTTTCCATCTTAGTGACATTGTTAAAATTGAAAATGTCAGAAATATCGGTTGTGAGCATGATGCATGAACACAAACCTGGATTTTATTTCATTTTTACAAATGACCAGATTAATTTGAAGTAATATTGAAGTCCTGTTTTACTCTTCCGCTGCATAATGAATCACCAATTTATTTGCTGAATTTTCACACATCCCTCATGCAACAAAGACAACACGAGCTGTATTGAAATAGTAAAAGGCATTAATGACTCTAAGACAGCATGCACTCCAGAAGCTGAGGCACAGTACTTCATAGGCAATTGACCTCAAGCAAAGGAACATTTCAAGGTCTAATTCAGCTAAGATGATTGCATAAAGCTGTAGATCTTGGGTTCAGACCTGCCTGAGCTTTGCAGTAGAACCTCAGTCAGGCTGCATACAGTAAGTTTATTCATTAAATTTACTCAAGACTGCGGAGTTCTCAGGAGTGGGAGGAGTAGGAGGAATTGAGAAAATCATGCTAAAGAGTTTTCCACCCCCTGCAGAACTCTGATCCTGCATTTATCACTAGGTAGCAGCCTTTTAAAAGCTTTATATTCTGTGAAAAGGATTTTCTCTAGGGAGCTGCAGTAGCTGTAAGTTCTTTCGTGAGGCTGCACTTTAGCATGGTTTTTAGCATGGGGAGGAAACAGTTTGATTAGAGGTTAAACCCCAAAACTCAGGCCAAGTTTGCCGAGGTTTGATAACCTTTAGACAAAGATGTGGCTTGTGTTCTGAGCCAAATTTTTAGTGAACTTTGGCCAATTTATGGTTTTGTGAGGAAACTGGGCAAAACTAGGTAGTTAAGGCTGAGTTTCACTTTTGCATATGGAATTGAAACTCAGATTAAAACTGGGGATAAGACCCTGGCAAACCAAACCAAACCAAATCAAAACAAAACGGGTTGATATGAACCTGGAAAACTGTTGAGATTTACAGACTACAGTTGCAAGGAAATCTTTAAGTATTCCATTAACGTTGTGTTATGTCCAAAGCATTCAGGAACTCTACACAATCCCATATACTTGAGGTGATATAAAAGAGGCGCCGTACTGTCTCTGTCACTTCGAAATCATAGTGGCTCTCAGTATTGTTCTTATGCTAATATAATTTAAAAAATAATTATTTTGCTTAATAAAAATCCATTTTATGTAACTAGGCAGAGCATCAGAAACAATCATTCCAGTGTTGTGAGATCAAAACTTGATGTTGACTGATTTGTTAATAGTAAGAGATAGTGGAACAGACTAACGAGGGAAGGTGGTTGAGGCACCATCAAAGGAAGGTGGTTGAGGCACTATCGTGACAGATATTCACGTATTTTGTGGGCTTACTATCTGTGAATTTATAATTGTATTGCTCTCACAAGTGATAAGGCTGATGTAAATTGTTAATAGTGATAAAGTTAAAGGTGACAGTCATTTGTCCTGAATTTGTGCTATCTTTCTTAGGTATTACACTAAGATCCCCCACTGAAATCTCTGTTTCTACTATGTGCATGAAAATGTCTAGGCACAAACAAGTGCATTAAAGAGTGGTTGTACCAACAGTGTCCACAATTCTGAATATTTTTAGTTCCTTTGGAGCAAATCCCCACTGAGGATGGTGGTGGTGTTTTGTGTGTGTGTGTGTGTGTGTGTGTGTGTGTGTGTGTTGTATGATTGTTTTACTTTAAAGGGTGGAATTTACTGCAGTGGAGGGGTCCCACTCAAAGCCCCAGGAACTAAGCTCTACATCAGTCGTCCCCAACGCTGTGCCTGTGGGTGCCATGGCGCCCTCCAGGGCACTTATGTGCACCCGCCTAGTGCCCAGCAGGGGAGAGAAGCCCCGTGCCTGATGGGGACAGAGAACTTAGGCTGCGGGCGCAGTGTTCTCTGTTCCCGACAGGCGCGGGGCCCGCCTAGTGTCCAGCAGGGGAGAGAAGCTGGAGCCCCGCACCTGCTGGGGACAGAGTACTCCGGGGCTGCGGGCGCCGGTGTTCTCTGTCCTCGCGGCTTCTCTCCAGCTTCTCTCTGGATTCATATATTATGTAATATTAAATATGATGTTTTTCATATTATTTAATGTACAAATACAAAATAAGCCTTGAAAAATTGTTGGCGCCTGCCACACTCTTCTGAAAACATGAATGTGCTATTGGCGACAAAAAGGTTGGGGACCACTGCTCTACATTATGTTCTTATGGTGTTGATGTGATAAAACACATAAGCATGTGCATACCTTTAACCATGTGAGTAGTCTTATTGACATTCATGTAATTACAGTTAATTAGGTACTGGATCAAGCCCTAAATGGTGTTGAATGGGACCTTTTGTCGGCTGTCTGCATTTGGATAAATTTCACCTATAATATAGCTAATAAACATGTAACGTGATAGACTGTCTGTTCCGCTAGTAACAATTTCTTTGACTTTGATAGTCTGATCAATGTAATATTGTTGTCTTGCATGCTAATGCTGGTGCTGCTAAAATGTATTGCTTCCTATGCCCGTGTTGTTTAGAAATAATGAGAATAGCATTGCAGAATCATTTTAATTAGTTTTAACTTAACTGCAATAAATAATCTACTTAGAAATATTACTTTAAATTAGGGCTGTTGATTAATCACAGTTAACTCACGCAATTAACTCAAAAATATTAATAGTGATTAAAAAATCATGATTAACCACAATTTTAATGTTAAACAATAGAATACCAATTGAAATTTATTAAATAATTTTAGATGTTTTTCTACATTTTCAAATATATTGATTTCAATTATAACACAGAATACAAAGTGTACAGTTCTCACTTTATATTATTTTTATTACAAATATTTGCACTGTAAAAATGATTTAAAGTATTTTTCATTTCACCTCATACAAGTACTGTAGTGCAATCTCTTTATCGTGAAAGTACAACTTACAAATGTTGATTTTTTTTGTTACATAACTGCATTCAAAAACAAAACAATGTAAAACTTTAGAGCCTACAAGTCCACTAAGTCCTACTTCTTGTTCAGCCAATTGCGAAGACAAACAAGTTTATTTACATTTATGGGAGATAATGTTTCCCGCTTCTTATTTACAATGTCCCCTGAAAGTGAGAACAGGCATTCACATGACAATTTTGTAGCTGGCATTGCATGCCAGATATGCTAAACATTCCTCCCCGGGGCCCCCCGCTCCAACTCACCTCCGCTCTGCCTCCTCCCACGAGCGTGCCGCAGCTCCGCTTCTCCCACCTCCCTCCCAGGCTTGCCACGCCAATCAGCTGTTTTGCGCAGCAAGCCTGGGAGGGAGGAGAAGCGGAGCTGAGCGGCGTGCTCGTGGGAGGAGGAGAAGGAGGCGGAGCGGAGGTGAGCTGGGGCGGGGAGCGGTTCCTCTGCACACCCCCTTACTTGCTGCGGCCTCCCTACCCCAGCTCACCTCTGCCTCCGCCTCCTCCCACGAGCGTGCCGCTCAGCTCCACTGCTCCTCCCTCCCAGGCTTGCCGCGCAAAACAGCTGATTGGCGCAGCAAGCCGGGCGGGGGGCGGGGAACGGAGCTGCAGTGCGCTCTTGGGAGGAGATGGAGCGGAGGTGAGCTGGGGCGGGGGGGGCCCCGGGGGGGGCGCCGCCAGGGAGGGGGGGGGGGGGGGGGGCGGGGGGGGGGGGCCGCGAGGCCGGGGGGGGGGGGGGGCACGCAGAGGAATCACTCCCCGCTCCAGCTCATCTCCGCCTCCTCCCCTGAGCGCACCGCCGCCGCTCCGCTTCCCTCCTCCCCCCCGTTCCAGGCTTGCTGGGCCAAACAGCTGAGTGACGTGGCAAGCCTGGGGCGGGGGGGAGAAGCTGGGGCGGAAAGCGGTTCCTCTCCCTACCCCGATGTAACGCGGTCTCACCTATAAGACGGTGAGATTTTTTGTCTCCCGAGGACCGTGTTATATCGGGGTAGAGGTGTATTGTTTAATAGCGCAATTATTCACGATTAATTTTTTCAATAGCCTGATAGCCCTATTTTAAATGCCTTATTGTCCTTTTCCCCCCCCCTTTTTTTGCCCCTCAGAGTAGAGTTGCCAGTTGGTAGCAGTAGAATTTTAAATGTCAGTTGACTTTGTAGAACTGTCTGAAAAAGACTGTTTTGATTATGGAAAAAGGAATTAGCATCTTAACTCTGACTAACTTTTCTCTCTGCAGATAACCACTGGGAGCCATAATCTGCTAGTGTCAACAGGACACTTCATGCTTTCGTCCCATGCTGCCCCTCATGCTTGGGAGGAGCTCTCCATAAACATTCACAGAGCCACTTAATTGTTCAAATTGTTCAGTTATTGTTGTTCAAATCCCTCCTTAAAATTCTCCCCTTTGTTGTGATGCCTACATAAAGCCTGATAACATGTAGGCTGCTGGTGTGCTCAGACCCCTACCCCGACCAATGTTGTCTCACTGTTTCCTTGTATTTCCCTATCAGTCTGTATTCATCTAATGTCGTCTTGTTTTTATTTAGATTGTAGGCTCTTTGGGGTGGAGACTGTCTTTTTGTTCTTTATTTGTACAGTGCCTACCACAGTGGGTTCCTGATCCATGATTGGGGCTCCTCAGTGCTATGGTAATACAAATAATATATAATACTGATAACAAGGACTAGCTGTAGCGTTAATGTTTTCCATTTTCCTTTATTTTAGTGACTGGGGGAAGGAGACTTGCAGAGTCTCAAGGGCAGAGAGAAGCAATATTCTGAGAGTTTGGGAAGGGAAAGCTTTTTTGATAAGAGTGAATCTTGATTTGAGATAAATAACTTGTAAAGAGGCTTCCAAAGATGACTTTAATATCTTGGAGTCTTGAGATCATTTCTTCTACATATGTAGTTTCCAGACTTGACCGGCCTGAAAAGCATAGTCCTGGGCTGACTATATGGAAGTGCATTTTGCAACCATAGCTAACTATAGGTTTAGATACCCTTGCTTATGTTCAGTAGTAGCTCACTCCTCAAATAGTTCAGTTGATTTCTGAGGGAGTACTTGAGGTGCAAGGTACTAGTCAGCATAAATAAGGGTGTCAGAATCTCTCTCTAAAATTGTCTTGTATCAGGAAAAATACACCTAGGGATCTATATATAACAATGATGTAATTCATTTGCAAAAAAGTGCCTTATTTAGTAAAACTTTCTCCTGCTCAAAAATGGGTGTTCCTGAGCATCTGCCACAGTAATCATCTTGGCTGATGTGATTGCAGAAGGTTGTTAAGCAATTTGGTTTCACTGAAAGAAGGCATTATTCCATCTTTCCTGTTTTTTTAAATATATAAAATATATAAAAAGAATAGTTTTGTTGTTCATGAGAATTTGTGTGGGCTTTTGGGAGGGTGGGAATCTATTACTGGCATGACTTTCAAAACAGTTCTAGTTTGACTGTTTTATCAGAGACCTAGATAACTGGGTTTGCAGTGGTTTTCCAGTGCTTATTTTGAAGATGTGTCCTGTTTTACAAACATTGGATATGCAAAGTAGAGTCATAGGAAGATGAGAGGAGTAATTAAATATATAGATGAGACCTGTAGGCCAGATTTTTAGAAAAGTTTTTTGAATACATTTTTAAGTGCAGCTACTGCGATTGGTCATGCATATCAGACATTTGCATGTGCAAATGAGTATTTGGATGTCTTTTGATCACAGTAATTTTGCATTAAATCTATGTGACGTTACACCCCATATTCTTCATAGAAATATGGTTATGATATGAATATGGCCTAAGATATATTTTATGCAAGATGGGTCTTGTAAGGTATCATTGGAAAGGTTATGATTTACTGAAAGTGATTATCCAATTTGTATGCATGTATCATTTCTGTATCTAAAGTTAGGAATATTGACTACATAACAATTACAACTGTGTGTGTATTTGGGGAGACACCCACCAGACAACAGGCCATCAGCTTTGATGGGCCATTAGGAAGAAACAATAAGACTTTAAAGATACTAATCTCTCTTCTTCCTGAGAGGCATCCTGGGATATAGCTGCGACACTACTAGGTCAGGTGGTCCTGTCACTTGGTATTAAACACCGTCTTGGACTTCTAGTAATTTTCCACTAAAAGGAGTGGGAGGTCAAGCCTGGAAAACAAAAGATTCACGCCTTATGTAAATCTTATTTATTATAAGGCAAACATGACTCTCCTCCATTGCCTACACAAGAAGAAAGACTGCTGAAAGTACCTGAAATAAAAAAGGAACTAACCTGAGGGTAAAGGTCGGGGTGAGTCCAGACTGAGGCCTTGTCTACATTGCCACTTTACAGTGCTGAAACATCCTCACTCACGGGTGTGAAAAAACATCATGTGGCATCCCAAACGGGGTCCAACCTGTCACACTATGTATACAAGTATGCAATGCAGACCTCTGGTTTCTTTTATTAGAAATCTGATAGTGTCAACTAAGCTATTATTGGGGCCTGAAACAAATACTGCATTCATTTGGGTAAGTCACCATTTTAATGGATCATCATTACTTCTCCAGATGAGGAATATCAGTATTTTCTGGATTAATTTTAAATTGATTCAGAAGGGAAATGTGGCATGTTTAGTATAAAGTCTTAGTGAAAAAACTGCAGTCAGTTTGTCATTCAAAAAAGTGGTAACTTTATCATACTGCTTTTTAGAAAGGAAGATGTAGATCAATGGCCAAAAATAATTACTTTCTAATGGAAAATATATCCCTTCTTAGGGTAATTTGAGGGGGATCCTTGAACTGATGGCTATGGAAACATTTCCAAAGGTACTGTTTTAAATTTTTTTGGCCACTCTTTGTGAAACTCGAACCCCTTCCAGTTGTACAGTCTGTTTATATCAGAAGACTTTGATCTTGAAAATTCATTGAAGGTATCTTTAAGTTCTGTATGGGATAATAAAATTATCTGAATATTATGAACTTAGCTCCCTAAGCAGTCTATAGAATGCATTAATGCCCTGGCACCACATGCCAGACTCTTATTTCTGAACTTGAAAGTGGCTGCACAACCTTCTGCATTAGACCTAAATATGGAGGTTTGTGCTTCTGAGCCAGGTGTTTAAGAATAGGAAGTTTCAAGTCTGTTACATCATATTCAAAGACTCATGAAAGTTGTGTCCTCAAATGTTGGTGTTGTCAAGCTCAGAATGCACTAGCTGATTGAATAGGGATGGCAACTTTCTAATTGCACAAAACCGAATGCCCCTGCCCTGAGGCCCTGCCCCTGCCCTGAGGCCCTGCCCCCCACTCGCTCCATCCCCCCTCCCTCTCGCATGCTCTCCCCCTCCCTCACTCACTTTCACCGAGCTGGGGTAGGGGGTTGGGGTGCGGGAGGGGTTGAGGGCTCTGGGATGGGGGTGTGGGCTCCAGGAGGGGCCATAAATAAGGGGTTCAGGGTGCCTTCAGGACTTCAGGCTGGGGCAGGAGGTTTGTGTGTGTGTGCGGGTGTATGTGTGTGTGTGTGTGTGAGAGGGCTCAGGCTGGGGGTGCGGGCTCTGGGGTGGGGCCGAGGATGAGGAGTTTGGGGAACAGGAGGGGGCTCCAGGCTTGGGCGGAGAGGGGGTAAGGGGTAAGGGCTCCGGATGGGGGTGTGGGTTCTGGGGTGGGGCTGGGGATGAGGGGTTTGGGTGTAAGAGGGGGCTCAGGGCTGGGGCAGGGGGTTAGGGTGCGGGATTGTGGGCTCTGGGGTGGAGCTGTGGATGAGGGTTTTGGGGTACAGGAGGGGGCTCAGAGCTGGGGCAGGGAGTTGGGGTGCAGGAGGGGTTCGGGATGCGGGGTCCCGGTGGCGCTTACCACAGCTTCCAGGAAGCAGCCCCCAGGTCTCTGCTGCCCCTAAGTGCATGGGTGGCCAGGGAATCTCCGTGTGCTGCCCTTGCACCCGCAGGCGCCACCCCCGTAGTTCCCATTGGTTGCAGATCCCAGCTAATGGGAGCTGTGGAACCGGCACTTGGGGCATGGGCAGCGTGTGGAGCTTCCCTGGCTGTCCATGCACCCAGGGGCCACAGGGACCTGGCAGCTGCTTCCGGAAGCCAAGTGGAGCTAGGGCAGGCAGGAGCCTGCCTTAGCCCCAGGCCCCCACTGCGCTGCCGACTGGACTTTTAATGGCCCGGTTGGTGGTGCCGACCGGAGTCACCAGAGTCCCTTTTCGACCTGGCATTCCGATCGAAAACCGGATGCCTGGCAACCCTTTAATTGAGTGAAGGCTTCCTTTGAAGGCACCAGGCCCAAATCATAACCTATCAGCCCCATTAATATTTGAGCTTATTTCTTATGCAATCAAATATGCTTAGTCAGGACTCTGTTCTGCTCTCACTCAGGGCTGTGTCTATAAGATGCAATCAAGTCCTGATATAATTATATTGTTTCTATGCTGGCTTGTTGGGGCAAATTCTTTTCTCATTTATACCAACGTAAATCTGGAGTAATTCCTGAAGTCAGTGGAAACTGATTAATCTATTACTGATAGAGACAGTGGGCCCGTTTTGGATTCTACTTACACTTTTTGTGTGCATTGTAACTTCACTGACTTTGATGGAGTTACTCCAAATCTGGAGTACCTCCACTGATGCCAATGATGTTACTCCAGATTTACCCTGGTACAATTGAGAGCAACCCAGTCTCTCCAGCTCAGGGTTGAGGCACATTGCTGGGCTTGGCATTTATTTAGATTTATGAAAGAAGACGAATCTAGATAATACAAGCAGTTATACTATCTTATTGACCATAGAGCGAATTGAGAGAAAATAGTCTATTAGTCCCCAAGTTATATATCTCATCATCTTGGATCTTCAAAATCAATTTTCATGCTTAAGAAAACTATCCTATGTTTTTGACATAAATTGATTTATCTGTTTTGTTCTGGATTAATTCTCCATTGTAGATATATGGAAACAGGAAGTTTCTTTTCTGCCAACTCCTGTGCTTGTTTGTTCACATGGTACTATGGTTTTCATAATCCCTTTGGTCACTGCAGAAATATTTTGAAAGTGGATTAACATCTCATGTTATCAACCAGCAGAAAGAGGCAGTGAGTTCTGATGAAAACTTTCTGTGTATAACTGCAGTATAAGTTAATAGCTCACAAATATAAGATGAGAGTTTGAAAGGGTGCTTAATGTGAAGCTGATTTATGTTTAAATTATGTTTCAGACAGAGGGCAAAAGTTTGGCTTTGAATTGAACTCCGAGTTAGCTTTCAGCTCCGGAAAAATAGGGTCATTTTTCTAATGACAAAATACAGTACCCTATTTATCAGAATTAAGAAAATGAAGGGTAGTTTAGTGGATTACACTAGGCAATATATTGGTTTTTTGGGGGATAGTGCAAAATCAGAGCAGCACCACAGGAGTATAATAGTAAAATGTACAAAACTAGAAAATCCCATATCCAGAGCGATGTGCTTGTAAATAGACTGTTATTTTTCATGATACAGCCCTGAGACTGTGAGGCTTTACTGGACAAACTGACTCAGGCTTTGAAAAGAATTTATCCAGGAGAATGAAGAATCTGAGCATAGGATTAGGACTGCCTATGATACTCTCTAAGCCTTCACATTTACACAAAGACAGACCTACAAGAAGGATGTTTTCAGTAATTGAAACATATGTTGTTATATCACTCATAAATTTAGCCTTTTGAAATGACTCATAGTTTTAATACATTAATGACTGTAGATGCAGTTTAAGTATTTACAGTAGTTGTTTGTCTACATTAAAATTCTGTGGATTAAATTTACATTTCATTGAATTAACTAATGTGGCAGCCAGGGTTTCTTTTATATTTGATGCTTTCTTTTTTTGTTTTTGATGTGACCAAATTATTTTCAGAAAGTGAACATGGAGGGAATCAGTAAAATTCCCGGAACAGGAGAGGCAGAACTCCCTAATGGGAAAGGGATCCAGAGCAAAAGATAAAAAATGGAACCAAAGTGCTGAATGTCATAGTAGCGATTGTATTTGAACCTTTTGGCTATCAGTCTAATTAGTGGTGAATATCAACCCAGGGCTTGTCTACACTTACCGGAGGGTCCGGCGGCAGGCAATCGGTTTTCTGGGATCGACTTATCGCGTCTAGTGAAGACGCGATAAAATCGATCCCTGATCGCTCTGCCGTCGACTCCGGAAATCCACCGCGGCAAGAGGCGGCAGCGGAGTCGACGGCAGCGCGGCAGCGGTCGACTTTCCCCCGTCCTCACAGCCAGGTAAGTCGACCTAAAATACGCAACTTCAGCTACGGTATTCACGTAGCTGAAGTTGCGTATCTTAGGTCGGACCCCCGCTGTAGTGTAGACCTAGCCCCAGTTAACTAAAAATCTTAGGCCTGAGATTTTATTTCTTAATGTGCTCCCATCTGAAAGTATGTGTGAAAGATTCTCTTCTTTATGAGCAAATGTGATTAAACTGTGGCTCTATGTGTTTGTGCATTTACAATTTGGTCTTCTGCATATGATCACACACTTCTAGGCACTGTGATATGTTTTTCAGCAAATATCATAGTAGCATGCAATACAATGTAATGGAAAGGAACTACAGTAGAACCTCAGAGTTACGAACTGACTGATCAACCCCACGACTGGAACCGGAAGTATGTAACCTGCTCCCCCCCCAACCCCCCAAAAAAACCAACAACCCCAAAACACAATACAGTACTGTGTTAAACGTAAACTACTAAAAAAAAGGGAAAATTTTAAAAAAAAGATCTGACAAGGTAAGGAAACTGTTTTTGTGCTTGTTTCAATTAAATGAAAATGAAAAATAAGTCAATGGTCAGTTGTAAACTTTTGAAAGAACAATTATAATGTTTTGTTCAGAATTACGGACATTTCAGAGTTACGAACAGCCCCCATTCCCAAGGGTGGTGTTAACTCTGAGGTTCTACTGTGTACTTTTTCCTATGGCCCCTATCCTGCAGTTGTATCCCTGTAGATGAATACTTATGCCTGCAAGAAATCCACATGGGCACAAAGGATCCACCTGTGCAGATCTAGTTGCAGGCTCAGAAACTGAGTTTGTATAGCTAAAATATTTTATGCACTGTTGAGTTTTGGTTAAATGACACCTTTACCCACATATAGCATTTTCTGTAATGGAATTTGTGTAGTGTGATCATGTAATGAAATACTCTGTTGTAATGCACATGAGAACAGAACTAATGTTCTTATGAAAATGCTAGAGACTGATCCTTACTCACAAGTAATCTCACTGACATGGGTCTGGAATACTCACTTACGTGAATCAGGGTTTGCAGAATTATGCCCTTTACTCTGAATCTCCTAGCTCTGTCAAATTTAATTCTCAGCCCTTGCAGTAACAAAGATAATTTATTTATCATTGAATGATGGTCAGATTGCAATGCAGACACCTAATACGGTATGATAACAAACAAATAAGAAGTTGTTGTTTTATAGCGCTGAAATACACTGACTCGTAGCAGTATTTCGTTTTCTTTTGGTGTGCTTTTGTAAAAGTTTAGAGAGAAGTGCTTTTTTCTAGTTTGTGTGTAACCTTTTCATGCAAAAGATTTTCCCAGCAAGTCTCTTGGCCTAGTAAAAAGCCTGCTAGAGAGGAAAACAGAGGCTTCAACTCATGAAAGTGAATAGGCAATCTTAGCTATGAAGAAGTGAATACACTCAGTCATCAAAGAGTACTTAAAGACAGTCTGTAAGTTATCAACAGAAACATGTCATTCTTTAGATCTGCAAGCATTGTGGGAGACTGTGAATTCCATGAGCCACTACTGCAGGGTCAAGCATGGCAAAGCGGCTTGTAAAAGTATTTAATTTTAAAAGTCATACTATATATTGGGCATAAAGAATTGCATTAAATTTGTTGCTCAAAGGTCATGATGTTTGCATGGAAACTTAGTTTATTTTAGAACTCAGGAAAGCTCTCATTGACTGAGTCAGGAATCTATAGATTGTACATATTTGGTGGTTATGTAAGATCAAACTTTTTTATATCCTATTGCAAGTACTCCAGTTAAAGAAACACTCAGGTGAGAAATCCTGACAGTGCTAAATAGATAACACCTACTGTAACAACAATTAAAAAAAGTAAGTCAGTACCTTTGATGTGAAAAATAGCATAACGTAAATAGGCAATCCTAATTATCTTCCAGAATGTTGTCTGGTAAATGATGCTGAAATACCTGGCATGCTAACAATTCAGATAATTTCTCAACCTTCACTAATCAAAAGAAGCCAGAAATGTAGTAAATTACTGGGATGAAAGAGGACCAGATGGTCCCCTAAGCTGTTTATTTAAGAAAATTTAGAAATTGTTAGTGGGAAAATTACTGGTGGAAATCTAAGTGAAACTGAGCTCTGACTTCAGGGAAGATATAGGTAACTGAATGTTAGTTCATGTGTGAAAGGGGATTGCAATTTCCATTCCCAAACACCACTACAAGGTTTGGCGTTGGGATGAGGAGAGTTAAAGAATCAGAGGGGTGCTGGATGTGGTTGCAGGCCCTCAGAATTAAGCAACATGTTTATTTCCATGCTCCAGAAGTGATAGAAACAGCTGTTTAATCAAGTTCATAAACCTAAAGATCCAGATCCTCAGCTGATGTAAATCAGCATAGCTCTCATGGTAGTGGAAGCCCGTTTACAGTCGCCGAGGATCTGGCCCCCTGACACAAATGGCACAAAATTTAGAATTGAAAAATATGTGTCAACAATCAGTGCTCATGGTCCATGTACGTTACCAAACAAATATTGATAAAGGCTGTAATGATAAAGCTCAGATTCAGATGCTTCTGTTGTTTTAACTGTGTATCTGGAACTAGGACATTGTTGTTTCACTTTGGAATGGATTGTATCCAGTAACATGACATAGATATTAGATTTTCTAATATCATGATAAATTTAAGATTTGTCTGAGATATTACGCAAGACACAAAAGCAGCACAAGTTAAAGGAAAGTTTAAAGAGATGATTGACAATACCTACTTATAATACTATAAGTCTGACTTATTAAAATCTTACTAAAATGAATTGTTAGAAGATATTAGAAGAGAATTCACACAAAGTAGTTGTTGTTCACAGCCACAGGATTTTGTGGATCTCACATGCTCTTGGAAGACAGCGTCAGATTCCTTCCCCCTCCGCCCCCCTCAATTGCCTTTTGTTAGAGTTATTTTCCTCTCATGTTTTGGTTCCTTCTCTTCTAATGGAAGTGGGCAAGTCAGCTATTCTGCCCTTTGAATTTAGGATACTTAGGATAAATGGGGTTAGACTGGATGATCCTTGTGGTCCCTTCTAACCCTAATGGGTCTATGATTCACTAGAACAATCAAGTTGGTTCCTTTTTGTACAAATATCCAGGAATCCTGCTATCATGGAATCATTCCTTCGGAGGATAGTATGGCCAGCACTGTCAAAATTTGGGGCCAGATCCTTGGGCGTACAGTGGTGGTGCTGAGCTTTCCTGGCAATACTGAGCAGCTGTAATGCCATTTTGACATGGTATGTGGGTTTTCCACTGGAGATGTATGCACGGGTGTGCTTCCTGCCAGCCAGTAACTCCCTTTAATGTTAATTGGAATTATGTGTGCAGGGAAGGGAAGAAGAGGGGCGAAGGGAAAAAGCAAGTGTTCATCTTTAATTATTATTGTTATATGTATTGTAGCACCCAAAGGCCCCAGTCTGGATCACGGTCCCATTATGCTAGGCATTGTACAAACACATAAGACAAATGTCCCTACTCTAAAAAGCTTACATTTTAAATAGACAGTACAGACAAAGGGTGAGTGGAAAGGGATACAATGTGTAAGCAAAATAGTGAGAGTGAAGTGTTAACTTGTTTTTATGCACATGCATGTGCACAGAAACACACATGGGTCAAGTCGAGTGAGGGGGAATGGTAGGAGATGCTGAGTCACTAGGAGCATTGGAAAAGGAAAAAGAAGGAAGGGATACAGGGATGTTTCAGAGAGGGACAGAGGATTTGGGGGAGGAGGGTAGGAAAGATGAGGAAGAGGGAAAGATTGGAAAGGACTGGCAGCAGGAATGAGGATCACAAACAGCCAGTCAATGGAGAAGGAAGACCAGCATCCTGACTGTAAAGTATAATGATACTGCTTGTGTCTAGTGGAGTCTAATAGCAATCCTGCAAATACCTAGTCACACTAGTAACCCTTAATTGAGTTAAGTCAATGAAAACTGCTGGTGAAAAATCACACTGCTTACTTAAGTGGCTAAATATGGATGTTGATTCCTCTTGGCACCGAGGACCAGATCCTCTAATCTGATCAAAATGGTTTAAATTAAACAGGGTTTACAGCTGCTTTGCATCACTGTTGCAGTGCAAAGTAGTGTGAATGTACAGTCCTTAAATCTTTGCACTTGAGTTGGAGTTTCATGGGGCAATACTGATTGGGTGGCTTTGGTGTAATGAAATGGTATCAGTGCTAGGTAATTTAACATGGAAATTAAGATTGTATTTCCTGAAGTTAGCCAAAAAAAAAATATGTAAAGAAAAATATATTCAATGTTAACGATTTACAGTTAGCTCTGTAATTTGATATTTTGTAATTAAAGAGCAAAAGCTGAGTTAGTGTCTGATAGATAATGTTCAGACTTTCTGAAACTTCTCCAAATCTTTCCTGCACAGTAACAATGAACCTTTACATACTACTGGCATCAAAGCATATTTTTGTGCAGCAAAATTAGAGCATCCTATAGTTATGTTTGTAATGAAATCACTTTGATTTTCTTTTTTTAATAATATGACTTTTTTATTAAAGGGGGAAATTATTCACACATGCTATAATTTCTGATCCACTGGGATTTCACAATATACCTTGTCAGTTCATGCACAGTCTGTTGGCTTTTAGCCTACACCATAAAATACTTATTAGTTTGACCAAAAAATCTGGAAAATATGTAGTTATGAAGAATGGAGGAGCCATTCATTTCCAGTTGGGAAGCGCTGGCCAAAAAAGGGTTAAAGACTTTAAATCCAAGGACAATTCTAGATGGATTGTTTGCATGATTATACTTTGAGTGGATATGGACTGCACACATGGTGCAAAGCTGAGGAAACACATGGCATTTCCTTGGGTGTTTGTATACAGGAAAAGCAGCCTGGTGAGATACATGACAAGTATGTGCAAAGACGAGTGGTATTCCACTTAGAAGCTTCAGAGCAGTGATGTCACACTTATAAAATGTGTTGTATATGAGAGGAAAAGCAAGACAGCCATTAATATTCCAGACCGAAGGTTTTGTCTTTGTGCTTAGCCTCTGTATCCGGAGCTGAAACAACTCAAGTGGAAGCAAGGTGAACTGAAAAGAAATCAATAGTTCTTCTGTTAATGACAAATCCATTTTTATGTGAAATCATTTAATTCATTTATTTATTTGGAGTCAAGTGCCATGGAAGCACTTTATAATTATTGTCATAAAAAAGACTTATGAACACATCAGGAACTTGAACAGATAAATTAGTCATTGAAGTAGCTGTCTGGGGTGAGATCGGGGTTACTGGGGTTTCACTAACTCTACTTCAACAACAAATTCAGAATGTTTCCTGTGCTGTAAATTAGAAACTGCTCTATTTTAATTAAGGCCATCTGGAAGCTCAAAAGGACTACAGGTCTAAAAGTACTCAAAGGTGAAAACACTATTTCATACTCACATTTTTGTCAGACATGAGCTCTTATTTACAAGCATGTGTTCTTCATGGTTTAAAACACTGAGGACTGTAAAGTGTTTTACTTTAGTCAGATGCATCTTTGACTGTTTGTGCTCTGAAAACCGGATAGGTGTTTTGACTGCACTCTATTTGGGAAGAGCATCCGATATATCATAAAAATGTCAGGCTAGAAGGGACCTTGAGAAGTCAAGTCCAGCCCCCTTCACAGAGTCAGGACCAAATAAACCAAGACCATCCCTGAAAGCTGTTTGTCCAACTTGTTTTTAAAGCTTCCAGTGATGGGGGACTCCAGAACCTCCCTTGGAAGCCTGTTCCAGAACTTGACTACCCTTAGAGTTAAAGTTTTTCCTAATATCTAACCTAAATCTCCCTTGCAGCAGATTAAGCCCATTACTCTTGTCCTACCTTCAGTGGACATGGAGAACAATTGATCACTGTATTTTTTTGTAACAGCTATTAACGTTTTGGAAGACTGTTATCATGTCCGGCCTCGGTCCTCTTTTCTCAAAACTAAACATGCCCAGTTTTTTTAACCTTTCCTCATAGGTCAGGTTTTCTAAACCTTTTATCATTTTTGTTGGTCTTCTCTGGACTCTTTCCAATTTGTCCACATCTTTCCTAAAGCATGGTGCCCAGAATTGGACACAATTCTCCAACTGGACCTCACCAGTACCGAAAGGGCCAATTACCTCCTGTGTCTTACATATAACAGTCCGGTTAATACATGCCAGAATCATACTAGCCTTCTTTGCAGCTGCATCGTATTGACAACTCGTATTCAGTTTGTGGTCCACTATTAGCTCCAGATCATTTTCAACAGTACTACTACCTAGAGAGTTATTCCTCATTTTGTATTGTATATTTGATTTTCCTTCTGAAGTGAAGTACTTTGCACTTGGTCTGAATTCAACAAGATGAAATTCAATAAAGACAAGTCTCCAATTTGTCAAAGTCATTTTGAATTTGAAACCTGTCCTCCAAAGTGCTTGCAGTCGCTCCAAGCTTGGTGTCCTCTGCAGATTTTATAAGCATACCCTCTTCTCCCGCTATCCAAGTAATTAATGAAAATATTGAATAGTACTGGACCAAGACTGACCCCTGCAGGACCCCTTTAGATATGCCCTTCCAATTTGACAAGAAAACATTGATAACTGCTCTTCCAACCAGTTGTGCACCAATCTTATAGTTATTTCATCTAGACCACATTTTCCTAGTTTGCTTATGAGAATGTTGTGTAAAACTGTGTCAAAAGCCTTACTAAAGCCAAGATATATCACGACTACTGCTTCCTCCCACCCACTAGGTCAGTAATCCTATCAAAGAAGGAAATTAAATTGGTATGACTTTTTTTTTCTTGACAAATCCATGCTGACTATTCCTTATAACCCTATTGTCCTCCAAGTGCATACAAATTGATTGTTTAATAATTTGCTCCAGTATCTTTCAAGGTATTGAAGTTAGGCTGATTGGTCTATAATTCCCAGTCCTCCTTGTTTCCCTATTTAAAGATGGGTACTATGGTTGCCCATCTCCAGTCTTCTGGGACCTCTCCTGTCCTCCAGGAGTTCTCCAAGATAATTGCTAATGGCTCCGAGATTGTTTCAGTTAGTTCCTTAAGTATCCTAGGATGAATTTCACCAGGTCTTGCTAACTTGAACATGTTTAAATTATCTAAATATTCTTTAACCTGTTCTTTTCCTATTTTGGCTTGCATTTCTTCCCCCTAGTTGTTAATACTAATTGTGCTGAGTGTCTGGTCACCATTAACCTTTTCAGTGAAGACTGAAGCCAAATAAGCATTAAGCACCTCAGCTTTCTTGATATCATCAGTTATTAGCTCTCCTTCCCCATTAAATAGAAGACCTACACTTTCCTTAATCTTTTTCTTGCGCCTAATCATTATTTAAAGAACCTCTTCTTATCACCTTTTATGTTGCTTGCTGGTTATAACTCATTTTGTGCCTTAGGGATAGTCTACACTGTAGACTACGCTGCGGTAGCACATCTGGTGAAGACTCTATGCTGACAGGAGAGAGCTGTCCTCTCGGCATAATAAAACCACCTCTGCGAGAGGCAGTACCTACGTTGGTGGGAAAAGCTCTCCCACCAACATAGCACTGACCACACCAGCGCTTAGGTCACTAACTTATGTCGCTCATGGGGTGGCTTATTTCCTCCCCTGAGCGACATAAGTTATACCAACATAACCTGTAGTGTAGACAAGCCCTTAACCTTCTGGTTTTGTCCCCACATACTTGTGCTGTTCTTTTGTTCTCTTTCTTATCAATTTGACCATGTTTCCACTTTTTGTAGGATTCCCTTTAGATTTTCAGATCATTAAAGAGCTCCTGATGGAGCCATATTGGCCTCTTACTATTCTTCTTGACTTTCCTTTGCATTGGAATAGTTTGCAGTTGTGCCTTTAATATTGTGGCCCCGAGGAACTGCCACCTTTCCTGAACCTTTTCCCTTAGATTTTCTTCCCATAGGACCTTACCTACCCGTTCTCTGAGTTTGTTAAAGTGTGTTTTTTTGAAATCCAGTATCCTTATTCTGTTGCTCTCACTCCTTCCTTTCCTTAGAATCATGAAATCTATCATTTCATGATCACTGACACCCAACTTGCCTTTCACCTTCAGATTTCCTACCAATTTCTCCCTGTTGGTCAGAATCAAGTCTAAAATGGTTGTCCCCCTGGTTACTTCCTACACTTTCAGGAACAAAAGGTTGTCCCTGACACATTTCAAAAACTTATTGGAAATTTTGTATTTTGCTGTATTTATTTCCCAACAGATGCCTGGGTAGGTAAAGTTCCTCTCCCACTCCAGGTCCTGTGTTTTGGATATTTCTGTTATTTGTTTTAGAAATGATTTGTCTGCCTCCTCCTGATTTGGTGGTCTATACATGCTTGTGTAGACTGGTATATAGGTGGGAGCACAGCTTTGACTTTGAACAACTGTTGAGGACACAAACAAATTGGTTCTGTAAATTGCTGAGTGTCCTCATCTCTGTAGGAATTGAGAACACTTAGGAGTTCATCACGTCACAACATTGGGCCCAAGTTTACTCTTGGTAGCTATTTGGAAGGGCAGGGGAAGTGCACAGGTCTTAAAAGTGAAATGAACTGCCCTTTACCTGCCATGATCTGAGTTCCTCAGGTTGTTATTTGTCCTGTACAGCTCATGATATCTCTAGCACTTAAAGCTAGAGCACTGCATTCCTCCTGCAGATGCAATAGTTTGCAAAGTTATCAACTCTAGCAGGGGAAACACAGAAACCTGAGAGTGGATAAGTGAGAAAGGAAGTATTTTAAATACTGTGTGCCTGAATGATCACTGTTGCTGTAATTTTATGATGCATCAGCCCTCTTTATTTTGATTTTAAAGCATTTATTTGTAATTGAGTGTGCACTTGTATTCCATTAAAGATTTGGGATTGTAAATCATTCCGCTTTAGTATACACTCAGCCGGTATAGATTGTTGTGGCTCCAGTAACTTTAAAGGAACTATGCCCTTTTAAATCAGCAGAAAATCGATCCCTATATCTTATAACATTTCTGTAGCTCACATCCCCATAGTGTCTAGACTAAATTTGCTCCACATTTCTTTTTTGCCTTCATGAATACTCTCACAAAACTTGCAGGTGCTTAAGGGTATTTACATGCATCAGTCAGGTGGGCAGTTGCACAATTACTGAAACTGTGTGTGTAGATTTGTGGTTTTACAAATGCACACAACATTTGTGTGCATATCTCTGGAGCCACATTGGAAATATGAATCTTGATGTGATATTCAGAGAAAAATAAAGGGATTGACTTCTTTATTGCAGAATGTGAATAGGTTATGGACACAACACAGTCCAGTTGTGCAGTAATGCCTCATTCCTTATGGCGCTATAAAAAACATATATGCTGCTTTTTGTCTGCATTGATCTGAAATTGCTTTACAAGCTTCACAAAACTGATCTACATACTGTTACACCAGTGTCAATTGAGAATAACTCCACTGAAGTCAGTGGTATAATTGATGGCAGAATTTGGATATTTATGAATTGTTTTCCCCTTCCTTGAAATACAGTCACTTCTGGGAAGACGTGAGGCAGCTGTATAACAGTGCACTGTAATACTGCTCCTGTAATCTGCAAGAAGAATCCCACAAAAAAGAAAAGGGCAGAACTCCATTGGTAGTCTGGAAAATTTGGGGCCTGATCCTGCCCCTTTGAAGAATTCCAAAGGGATTCCAATGGGAAAAGGATAGGACTGGTTATGTGGCAATTCCCTTTCTATGTGGTAACTGTACAATTCCATATTACAGTTATATCCTGTAAAAAGTGCTTTTCCTCCAATATGCTGTGTAGCTTCCATTGCAATAATAAGAATGTGGCCACACTTTAATATCTGGGTGCCTAAAGTTAGGCTCTGAAATCCATACTTAGACACTTAAATAAGCACCTTCATTTTCAGAGGTGCTGAACACCCAGAGCTCCCATTCACTTCAAGGGGAAAATATTCCCATTGGGTGTATGGATTTAGGTGCCTAACTTTATGTACCCAAAGACTTAAAAAAAATGCATTAACTTTAGTATCATTTATATAGCATATATCTCCATGTGTTAGGCAATACATAAGCACATAAGAATGGTCATATTGGGTGAGACCTATGGTCCATCTAGCCCAGTATCCTGTCTTCCAACAGTGGCCAGTGCCAGATGCTTCAGAGGGAATGAACAGAACAGGGCAATTATTGAGTGATCCATCCCCTGTTGTCCAGTTCCAGCTTCTGGCAGTGAAAGGTTTAGGGACACACACAACTTGTGGTCAGGCATGGGAAGATGAAGCTCAAGACAATGTGTACTAATGTAATCTAATATAGTGGGGAGATGAATTTGTCAGGTCATAATTACAGCTTCTTCAGGGAAAGAGTCAAAAGAGAAGGCATACATGCCTGATGCTGAAGGACAGCCTTTTTGTGTCTTAAACATTGTGGAAATTATTCAAGAACAGTTTATTCCTATATAAAGATTATCATTGTTTAGTAAGATTTGGATAAGCTGCTATGAAAGGGTTGGTTGAGAAAATTAAAATGGCCCAGGGCTTTTTCTCACACACCCATTTTATTTAACGGGCTCTCCATGTTTTGTGTTGTGTACTGGTGCCACTGGATTGTTAATTCAAATGAAGCCCGATCTTTATTTCCTCCACATTTGAACTTGAGCAATGTGTATAATAAAATTTCTATCTGGGTGGACCCAATCCTGCGAACATTTATATAGTGCATACTCCTGTAAGTAGCACCATTAAAATCAATGAATCAGATCCTCAGCTGTGGCCAAGCTGAACACAGGCTATGTCAGGGGTGTGTGGGCACAGGTAGCTGGAAGGTGGTTCTTGTACAACCCTACTTCTGGTCCCACTGTGCTGTGTTATACTAGCATATCTTACCTATCTTACTATTATATCTAATCTACTTTATCTCAAGCAATAGAGCTGGTTAGAAAACTGAATTTTCATTCCGTGGGAGAAAAATACATTCCGAATCGGAATGAAAAGACAAAAATTTCCACAGAAATTCAGAAACATTTAATTTCAGAAGCATTAAAATGTTGACAGTTTTGATAATGGTGATGTTATATTTTAATATAACATAATAGTCAAAATTAAGTGAACAACGATAGTTAAAAGAAAACATTTCAGCATTATTGAAACAAAATGTTTTGATTCTTCACAGTTGACGCAAGATAGTCAAAATGAATAGTTTTGAAATTTTCCTATAGAAAATTAATGAAAATCAACATGTTCATGTGAAACATTTAGGTTATGATGAAACTGCATTTTCTGATGGAAAACTGTTTCCATCTAAAAAATTTTGACCAGCTCTGGAATGTAACTAAGTACTTATATGGTGTTCATCACTGTAGTGTCTGAATGCCTTAAAAATATTCAATTGAACTGGATTTTCTTCATCTCAACATCCCAGTATGTTGGGGAAGTATCACACCCAGTTTATTGATGGCTGCTCTAATTTATACTTGGATGCAAAAGTCAAAGGTAGCCAAAAACATAAGTATGGATCAGCATAGCACAAGGCTGCCCGAGCCACCCCTCTCTCTACTCCTCCCCCTCCCCCCTCAATTTTTTCCAGACACATTTCCTTTTCTCTTCTACTCCAGTAGCAGAGAGAGGGAGTGGCATAAGAGCCCTTATGTCAACTCTCTGACACCAGAAATTAACCATTACAGTGTGGGTTACCCTCCCATGGCTGGTAAAAACAGCATTAGAGTAAGATTGTAGTTGGTAAAAAGAACAGGAGTACTTGTGGCACCTTAGAGACTAACAAATTTATTAGAGCATAAGCTTTCGTGGGCTACAGCCCACTT
>NW_020665057.1:5279593-5304982 GCF_002925995.2 Terrapene triunguis | reverse complement strand
GTTAGAAGTGGGCTGTAGCCCACGAAAGCTTATGCTCTAATAAATTTGTTAGTCTCTAAGGTGCCACAAGTACTCCTGTTCTTTTTGCGGATACAGACTGACACGGCTGCTACTCTGAAACCTGTCATTGTAGTTGGTAGCGCATTGCAGAAAGGCGGTACTGCAGGGGAGGAGCTGGCTTGTTGGGTCTATTTGTGAGAGAGCAGGTGACTGTATTTTCAGGATAGGGCCTTGATTTTGCATAAAGGTCCATATCAATATATATGAGGTAGAATTTATTGAGGACCTGAGGTGGTGGTGATAGTAATATTAATAATAATAAAATATATGACACTTTTATGACACCATGTATCACTAAGGATTTCAGAGTATTTTATAAAATGCTGTAAGAATCTTTTCACCTAACATTGAAAATATTCTTCTGGAATGGAATATGGCAGATGGTTAATAGCATAAAATAGCACAATAGTATAGAAGGGAAAGTAAGAAAGAAAACTCTGTATCCAGCTGAACCACCTATGGAAATATTGGCTTCCAGGCAGCATATAACGATTCAGATTGTAATTTGGGAAGATGTAGGAGGTGCTATTGGATCCATTATGCCCAGCACTAGTCAGGACCTTGGCTTACAGGGCAGTTCGTGGGAAAAGACTATAACAACAGCATCCTTTTATTCCATGGATTTACCTCCAGTGTGTATTAAGAGTCATTAGCTCCTCACTCGATGGGAGTAAAATTATATTTATACTGCTTTTTACTCCTGTTAGCAACACAAAGCCAACATAGCTATGAGGGGAGAGCTGGATTCTCATCCTTGTTATGCATCAGTTGATGTTTACTGTTATACAATCAATCATATCTGTTTAAACCCATTGAATATGGCAATCAAAACAAAAGCCCTTGCAAACTAAGCACATTTAACATGGAAATCAATGAAAGAAAATAAACAGGGAGCCTTACAATACTATTTTTACAGTCACTGCTCAGAGTGAAATCACACTTTAAGTATCACCTGAAAGATGGCTCCCCTAAATCCACTCTGTTGAATTGTTTTAGTATGGCCTTAGAATGAAGAATTGTTTTAGTATGGCCTTTAGTATGGCCATCAAAACCACTTCTTGTAGCATTTGGGGTTTCTTTGGAGGTTTACCACTGAGGTAATGACCAAGCTGAATTCCATCTAGCGGGTGAGATCTCATGAGATCACAGCAGTACTCACAGCCATATCACTTTTGGTTTTTGTAACCAAAGATTTTTTTCACTGTTACCACTATTGATAAAAAGTTAACTTATCTAAGATAATCATGCAAGGATCACTGTAAAATAGCTACTCCCAAGCAGCTTGTCTTCATAACATGTAATTAGAAGTGATGTGATCTCCTGTTCATCATTAATTCATAGATGACTTACAGGAGTTTTTGTGTTCCTCCAGTTTCTATGCCATAATGTTCTTCACCTGAATAGTCACAATCAGCAAATCAGAGCTGTTATTCTCACTAAGAAATACATCATACTAAAAACATTTTTCTGTGTAGCTATCTGGTTACCCATGCAAGAGACATGGTATTGTTACCATTTCCCCAGGATAAAACTAAGCATTGTGAGTAAAACAGAACACACTGTTCCTTTTACATGACTGATCTGGATCATACTGATTCAAGTTTATGTTGATGGCAGGTTCATTTTCCAAGTTCACAGTGTAAGTCAGATGGCAGTGTTTTAGACTTTTTTTAAAATTTATCAAGCCCTCTTTTTACAAGAGTTTGAAACAATGATTCTCCTCTGGCTTACACCAATTTTACACCAGGGTGACCCCACTGGCTTTAATTGAGCGACTGTTGATTTATAACAGTGTAAAAGGAGAATCAGATCAAATATCTGCGGAGAACAAACAAACAGGAAGAGAGAATTAGAGTGTGTAGTTTAAATTTAAAATATTATTGTGTTCATGAGATAATTGCATTAACAATGGAGAGGGTGAAGGTTCAGGACTATAAATCACACATTATATTGGTGAAACTAGATAGTGAAATGTCCTTGTTGGGAGAGAATGCAAATCTTCTACATTGAACAGTATTTTGTGCTAAATTTCATTTTGTCCAAGGCCTCATAGAATGGGTATGATTTATTTATTTCCTGTAACCCTGAAGGAGTGAAATGTCCATTTGTGGTTGCATTTATGAATTTAATGGGGGTTTTTGAAAATGAGCTGGAGAAGTTACAGGTGTACTGGGAGCTGCTTTGGGTTTCATCCAGTTTAGATTTAACGTGCCCTGCCTGTCGCTGTTGCGTGGTGGGCAGGAGAATATAGAAGAGCTCTTGTTGAAGGAAAATTAGAGTTAGATGCATGTCCTGTAATTTATTCAAGCTCTGTACTAAACTGGCTTTTTTTTTTTTAAAAAAAAAAGTGGCTGGTTGTATTCAGGGCATCAAACAACACTCTGACTCGACGAGAACTGAGTAACATGCTAAAGTCCTGAGCCTTGGAAAAGGCTAATCCCGTTTGACTGCTCATTCAGAGCAGCTATGAGCAATCTTTAGCATATTATTCTGCAATCATTTCCTTTCTTCTGAACTGTAAATTGTCTAGCAACTTAAATGCAGATCAGAGTGATAGTTTTTAGTCTCCTGAAATACAGGCTGCCAGTATTACTAATGGTGTTCTATTTAATACCTTGAGTTTTTATTCAGACTTAAATTCTGAGTATAGGCTACATTGTGCCTTGTGGCACATCCCTGAGTAAAAGGGGCAGGGCAGAGAGGGAGCCCCTGGAAGCACAGAGACGCCCCAGTGACGCACAATCCTTCTGCATCTCCCATGTCGCACTACAGAGTAAATTGCTACAACGGTTTCAAAGGTGCAGCATATTTCCTCATGCATCCAGCCTTGTCTGCACTGCAGCTGGGTGGGTGAATGCCAGCTCCGGTAGACAGACATGCGATCAGCTAGCAGTAACACACTAGAAATAGCAGAGTGAATGTTGTGGCATGGGTGGCGGCTGGGTCAAGCCACCTGAATCCAAGCCCGCCTGCCCCATTTGTGTCTGAGCTCGGGTGGCCTGTGCTGCGACATTCACACTACTATTTTTGTTGAGCTAGAGCGAGTCTGTGAACCCGCGCTGGGAATCACATCTCCCAGTTGCTGGGTATTCTACGTACCTTCTGTGGGGGAAAGCCGTGGTTCTGCCCCACCCTCCCTTCGTCCTGTCCACTCTCCAACCCTCCCTGACCACTTGGTCTTACACCAAGCTTTCCCCCGGCCTCCCTAGAGCTTAATCTGAATTGTTGTGCAAGGGTTGGGAGGAGCCTTACTCCTTGCACAGCCACATGAGACCAGTGCATGGCCTAGCCCTATATTTTATGTTGTACTTCATGCAAAACATGGGTCTAATTCTGATTTCACTTACAGTGGTGTAACACAGAGTGGAGTTACTCCTAATTGACCCAGGTGTAACTGAGAGCAGAATTTGGCTCAGTGTCTACAGGAATAAAGTATGTAAAATTCTGCTGGAGTGGTGTTTTTCGCCCTAGAATAATGTTCTGAATAGTAGGGCTGAGTGAATAGTATGCACTGAATAGTTGACTTGATTAATTGTATCTTCCCCCCCCCCCCAACTGTGGGATGTCACAAGTAAATGATTTATTCCACAACTTTTTTGAGTTTAAAAATATTTATTGTTTGGACAGTGGCAAACAGGTTACTGTACATATCTTATACCTGATATTCAACCTTTAAGCTGTTTACTAGCTGTGATTGTCCACATTAGTCACATGTTGTTATTTGTGTTCCTCAACCTGTGATCAGTTTTGGGAACCGAGTTTAGAAGGGATATTGTGGAATTGCAGGGGATTCACAGATGGGAAATGAGAATGATTAAGGCAAGTAATAATTCTCTTGAAGAGAGAATGAAATGACTGGCACATGCTTCAAGTTAAGCAGGTGCTTAAGTGCTTTTCGGAAATGGGTCTTTATGCAAGTTATCTGAAACCTATAAAGTGCTACCCTACAGTCCTTACATAGACACACATCACGGGTGTAAAGTCAGTACAGGTTCTCTGTTCAGAAAGATTGCAGGACCAAGCTCCTAGAACCAGATCTTGAGGTCCTGAAACCACTGGGTGCTCAGCACATTTCAGGATGGGCCTGGGTTAATGACTAACAAAAAGCCCTGACATTGGTAATGCCTGGGAAATGGAAGGCATGGTTATCTACAGTCAGATGGCTCGATGTTTTCTCTAATTCCACCAGTGGTTGACTTCCTCTTTCTTACTTAGAACGGTAATTAGCACTTTTTATATGACTTTGAAATATTAGAAGGAGAAGCATGATGGATAGCATTGAACACGCTTGAACTTTTTTTGGAACATTCTTTTCACGTAGTGGTGCCAGCTGTTTCTTTGGCTCTGTCTGGTTAGCACTCTTTCTGTTGAAGGTTTAAAAATGCATATATGTTATACTGAAACCAAGACATTGATCTAGTGGAGACTATTTTAAGCGTGCAACAAGTGGTAAAATCAGAGCTTGATTTACAATGCATTGTTCCTCATGTAATAGGCAAAAGTCTTAAAATTTGCCTCAGCCCAGACTTCCTCTAAATCCCTATCCAACAGAAAAACTAGATACCATGTAGAATGTGGTCTGTTACAGTATTTAATATTTTACACCTACAAGGAGTTATATCTAAATTAATTCTTCTTTCATGTAAGTAACTGAATTTTTCATATGATCTGTGTGTCATGAGAGAATTTCCAATAAAGAGGAAACCCCATCTGATACCCCAAAACCTCTTTCTTGTTTCATCAAATTATCACAGCAGCTTTCTTTGACACACTCTGTATATCAACATTTGTGGGCCAATCCTGATCCAAGATATACAGTACACCACCTATTTACACATGCCTCCAATTTTCTAATAAGTTAAGCAATAGACCCATTACACTTTTTTTCTCTTACTTAAATTTCTCTGTGTCAGATTTCCTCCACTGGAAAATCAGCTTTTGTCTTGTCTTATATGGATACTCTGCAAAAGGGTGTTTGAATTTTAAATACAGAGCAAAGATATAAAGAAAAAATTAGTATAAGTGAGTTGACATAACGAGTATATTTTTTTTAGAGCCCTCCTTCCCCATCTTACTAAGGTTAGTGCCAAAATCCTCCTTGCAAAACAGACCATAAGAGTCCTTCTCCATACTGATATTTGAGTAATGGGGAGTGAGGGGAATAAAATTCCCAAATACATTATTTAGGCATTGATAGACAAATATTGTTGAATAAATAATTTGAACATCAGTAGAGCTAGTTGAATAACGAAAATGCCTATTTGCAAATAACATATTCAGGGGGGAATATTGGTGGAAATAATTACCATGAACAATTTGATGAGCAACATTTATATTTTAAGCATTTTTCAGTTTTAATTTGAGCTGTGATCCTGAATAACTTCTGATTTCCCCCCTGCTCTTTTGCCTTCTTCCCTCAGTCATTAACTCCACCCCTTCCACATCACACACATAGGGTTTCCTTATTTTCCTTACATAAAATAATAACTATAGAGTAAAATTTACAAAAATGCCTAAGTCCTATTTTCAAAAATGAGTTTGGTACTTAGGAGACTAAATCTGATTGACTTTCATCGAGACTGAAGCTCCTTAGTGCCTAAATCACTTTTGAGAAATGGGATTTACGCATCTAAGTCACTTAGGGTGCTTTTGCAAATTTGTAGACCAATCAAGCAGAAAGAAAAATAGAAACAAGAGGAAAAGGTATATTTTTCATGGGGGGTAGTGCAAAGGAATGCTGGAAGATCAGAAAAACCTATGTGAAAACTGTAGCCTTTGGGGCTATCCAACATTCCCTTTCATTTTCAAGCACTTATTGATTTACTGTTGTGAACTGTGGTGATGTAGAAAGACACTTGAAAGAATTTCTGATTCATATTATATTGTACATGAAACAATAATCAAATAGGTAATCATCGTTAATTGATTTCACTGTGAATTTGTCATATTTGATTTATAGTCTACGACAAATAGACAAATAAACAGTTCATTTTGAAATCGGTGAGTACTGATTATACAGTGAGTAAGGAACTGTTTCAAAGCCCACTGAATTCAAAGGTAGCATTTCTATTTGCTTCAGTGGGCTTTTGATCAGGTCCTAAATGTTGAATGTACAGCTTTATAATTCTTGTATGTCATAGGCTTTTGATGAATTCTCTTCAACATTAGAATAGTATTAATATTTAAGAAAACAGAGGACTCATTTTAGATTTTTCTATGCAGATAGTTCAGCATAGACACAGCAAATGAATTTAAATATAGGAGCCTGTTTTTCCCTTGAGGCCTTCATAACATCCATTGCCAGTAATATATATTGCATATGTGCATAACAGTGAGAAAAGACCTCACAGGGCCATATTCAGACTTTATGTAAAGGAATGGAACATGGAAGTCAATGAAGTTGATTCCAGTTGAATTCAGTGAGTTTTGAAACTGAGTCAAATGAAGTCAGTGAAGTGAAGTGAACCGAGTCAGTTGAGTTGCACCTACTTACACCAAGTCTAAATTTGTCCATTTGTTGACTCCTATATGGGGAAGACACTTTTGTGAGGATGTATGACAGGGCAAATTCATGAGTCATGATGTTGCAATGTGATGATGTTACTTTAATATTTTGTCACGCAGTGTGGTGATGTAGCTAAACCTCAGAGTTTTGTGGTGCAATGACATTGCAATGAGACAATGCATTGTTGTATAGTTCGCCTTAGACCCAGTCCATCTCCCACTGAAATTAGTGGAAAGACTCCCATAGACGTTAATAGGAACTAGATTGGGCATCTTTACGTAAGTGTGTGGAAATCCGCCATTATGAAATATACTCTAGGATTCAAGTCACATGTGACACATAACAATGCATTTGGATTTAATGGTTAATATATGAGCGTGCAGACTCCCTTCAGGGTTTTAAAGTTTTAACTTACCAGTCCGAACAGTGGTTATGAGGAGCAAAAACCACACCCTAACTACACTTTTACCCCGATATAACGCTGTCCTCGGGAGCCAAAAAATCTTACTGCGTTATAGGTGAAACCGCGTTATATCGAACTTGCTTTGATCCACCAGAGTGTGCAGTCCCGCCCCCCCAGAGCACTGCGTTACCACGTTATATCCAAAGTTGTGTTATATTGGGTCGCGTTATATCGGGGTAGAGGTGTATTCAACTATTCTTATTAATCCTTGTTGAGGCTCAGTGTCTCTACACATTTCCGTGATCCTCTTTGACCCCCATTTTTTGTTCTATGACTCCAGAAATGTTACGTGGCCACTTCACCTTGAATGGTGTATTACAATATGTGTTAACTATTTATGCTAAACAATCTGTTCCTCTTTGTATTTGGCTGTGACACTCTGAGTACATTTCTCAGACCCGAAGAAGAGCTCTGTGTAACTTGAAAGCTTGTCCCTTCCATCCACAGAAATTGGTCCACCTTGTCTCTCCAAAATAACTGTGCATTTAATTGTATTATATTTAACAGAACAATTATTTCATATTTATAATACAAAGGATATGGGTTTTATTCCCAGCTCTCCCATAGTCTTCCTGTGTCACTTTGGGCAAGTCACTTAGCTTTCCTTTGCTTCAGTTACTCTAGCTTTCTGCTGGGGACAATATTATTTACCTCCCACTGCTGTTTTGCACCTAAGTTCAAGAGCTTCTTTCAAGAAGAAATTGGTTATTCTCCGGGGATTCCACATCAGTTCATTTAAAATAGTTATAGCAAAAATTAAGACCTTACCTTCCATGTTGCAAATGGCATTCTGTGGGATTACAGTGCAGGAAAACATACATTTAGTATTCTTCTTGGAAATCTCTGCCCATTTTAAGGGTTACATTTTAGTAATTGAGATTAACAACTATTAGTTAATAATTTTCTCAAAGGTACTGCTTTTATACTTCGGGAGGCTTCCTTCTATTTCTTGGAACAGGTGCTTCTGCACTCATTGTTTAATGGCAATGACATTTGCAGCCATTCCCTCCTGAAAATTTTAACAGACCTTCCTGGTTATTTTTTCCAAAACATAGGGATAATGTATGCCATTTGATAAACTCTAGAGGGTCTTCCGTAAATCTAAGTCTTTGCAGTGTTGAAACCCATTATCTGATGGGAAGCATGACAGGAATTCTTTAATAAAATATAGCAACTGTTGATTGTCACCATTCAGAAGAGCTGTAAATCATATGAATTGTGAAAAAATATTTACAGTGTAGCAACATATTATTGTAGGAATTACATCACTTTCAAATAGGACATTTGAGAAATGCACTGTGTCAGAATTAAAGATCAGGATGAGTAAAACTTGGAAAATGGTTTTGTTTAGTGCTTCTGCCTGCTACTGCCATCATGTAACTGGAGAAAATTGTTCAGCTTTCTTTGATCTTTCAGTGCTAATGGATTTTTCAACTCTCATTTTTTAAAAGATGGTTATTTTCAGGAGGAAAATGTCATTTAGAGCTATTTTACCCTTATCATCTCTTGGGTATTTTTGTTCATTCTCACTTCTAAATATTACTTTTTGTGCCTTACTCAGTTTACGAAAGAGGGATAACAGATTTTTAACCATGATGGAAATTAACCATTAGAACAATTTACCGAGGGATGTAGTGGATTTTCCATCACTTGTCATTTTAAAATCAAGATTAGATGTCAATCTAAAAGGTATGCTGTAGCTTGTCTAGAAACAATGGTCTTGTTGCAGGAATCACTGGATTAAATTCTATGGCCTAAGTTATGTGGGAAGTCAGACCCTTAATGGTCCCTTCTGGCCTCAAAGTATATGAATCTGTGAGTTTCTGAAAATTACTTAATTTAAATTACAGTTCTACTTAATGGCATTTCAGTCAGCCAATTGAGTCTGGTTGCTGGAAAAAGTTCATAGAGTACTAAGTAACTGATCAGAACAGCAACAGAAGTATGGTACTTAGAAAAAAACTCCCACTGAAGTCTTGATTAAGGACTGGGTAAGGATTTGGTTGCTCTGGAATAAGACGCAACAAAGTGTGAATTGTGCTGTATAAATGCACTTCTAGTGAGAGGTTATGCATGAGGTCAAAGGATGAGTGCCATTCATATAACTAAGCATGAATTAATATAATTAGTTATAATTAGCCATGCACAAAAGGATCAACAAAATCGTTCATCCCAGCAGGCCATTCATTACTACTCATGTTTTCTAGCAGCTATACACTTATTTAAAATCTTTATTTGGAAGGTAGCATTGAAGAATAACTACAAATGAGAGAGCCTGTGAAATTGTCTGCTTTTGAGAATGTCTTCTTCAGTGTCCTCACTGGGTCAGATTTTCAAAAGGGCTCATCTCCCATTTAGGCACCAAATAAAGTGGCTAGATTTTCAGAAGTGTTCAGTACCCAGAAGTTCCTATTGTTCTCATTGCCTAGGTGGGAGCAGATCTCTGGAAAATCCATCCACTTATTTAGCTGCTGAAATGGGAGTTGCTGGGTGCTGAGTTTTTTAAATTCTGACTCTTTCTCCCTGCTGGCCAGATGCAGAAAAAGTATGTGGTCTAAACTAGCATAAATGAATCTCTCATATATGGACTTTATGTAAGAAAAAAATCCATCTGTGTAGGACAACTAAACTACCTACATGCCAACATCTACAATAAATGCATATTGTCTTTCTGTCAGTCACATTTTAATAGTAAAGGCCAGATCCACCCATATGCTCTAGATGTGTTGCACTACTTGGAGGATGCAAACCAGCCACTAATTGGATACATATGCTGAGTCTGTGGCTGTTTTGCAACACCAGAACAGAGCAAAGCAGCCAGAGTGTGATAATGAATTTGGCTCTACATCTTTCAAGCAAGCTATGGTGATGAAGGCAAGCATATGAAAAAAGAGTATGTATCTAAACAGAAGCAGTGGTTGCTTTAGATTTTCTAAATTTGACTAGTAGTTTTGGACTTTGCCAGCAGTTTGTGTGGTGATTCACTTTATCTGAAACTGAAAAAGAGTAGGGCTAGCTGAAAAATATTTAGCAGAGCGCGATGCTAATCAAAGAAATGTCAAGCCATAGAGAAATCAGGTTTGGGGTGTGTAATTTACTTTGTTTAGTCTGTGCATTAAAACAGAGCAAAATTATTTCTTTACCACACTTACCAACCTTATTGTTTCACAGTCTGTGACGATGGCTATAAGATCTTGCTAAAGGTAGAAATATAGAAACATGATACAATAAGAGCAATAAGGTGTTGAAATAACACAGAAGTTAAAAGAAAGAAATGTATTCTTACATTAATTCTTAAATGGTCTTAAGAGAAATTGGTTTTGTGTGCCCCATGATTTGTATTTCAGAATTTATATTTAAATCATACTTTTGAAAGACTTTTTGGTAATCATTTTTGTTTTATCACATATATATATATGTTTGTATGTATGTTTGGGCCCCATCTTTCAATCCTTGCTCAGGGAATGCTCCCATTGAAACCATCAATGAAGTTCAATGTATACTTGTGCAGTAAACACCCTTAGTGAACTACAAAACTTTGTATACCTGCTTGAGTGCTATGAAAGTCAAGCATGATGCACTGGCAGAGTTAGCTCAGTTTTGTTTAACATAATTAAAATTCTGTGGTAAATTTTTCCTGCATTCCACAACAAAATAGCCACTGTGTGCCTGCTGAATGGCTTTGTAGACAATCTGTTTGTCTCCACTGAACTGCTTTTGTTATTAAGAGATCTGTTTGGTCCAGTCACTTCTGAATGTCTCTCCAGTGTGAGTTAAATCACTAATACAAGTACCTACAGTGAGTTGGAGGTCTGTTCAATTTCAAGGGAGCCTTAAGGTTCATGAACAGAGGTCTACTGAAGAGCAAATCAGCTAATCTTTAAAACAAAATGTAATGAGCCAAATAAAGAAACCACAGTTCAGATAGCTGACATCATATTATAATATCTCCCAGACAACACAAGACTTCTCATGAATGTGGGTTGATAAATTTTTTTTTTCTGTGGACACAAAGATTCCAATTGACTTGAGAGCTCTAACCAGATTTTTAAAGGTATTTAGGCTCCTAAAGATGCAGATTGGCATCTAGTAGAGTTGCAAAAAAATCCTTACTCAAGTGAGTAAGGATTATTTAGGTGTGCACAGACTAAAACATTTCCCCAGTAGATGAATTATGTTTAAAGGTTTTCAGATTACAATATATAAAATAGAATTAACAGAAGCTGCCCATCCTATTGTCCAAAAGAGAAGAGGCTGGGTTAAAAATGAAGAGAACCCAAGCCAGGTTTAATGGACACCATTATCTACAAGTCCCAACACTCTCATATGAGGATTTTTACTGGTATTATCCAGCATTTCAATTTTATGGAGGATTATCTTTCATCAGGAATCTGGGTAAGTCTTGAAACTAGGAACATCTGTTTGAATGGCCTGAACATTATCGGATAGAGTTTTCAATCTCTGAGTACTTTAGTTTTCTCCTTTGTCGTCCATCTTAGTCATACAAGGACTCAAAACATCTAAGCCACTAATTTCCCTCTAAAATGTAATTGCTTCAAGCACTGAATGGAGAGATGCCTTAGATGTCCCTCCTAACAGAGCATCATCTAATATTTCAGAATCACTTACAGCTGGTAAAAGCCTCCTTCCTTGGAGGGGAGAAGGGCTGTGGAGCAGGCACTGACTATCCTTACAGTACTCCACTTCCCCAGATCATGCAAGGGTCAGACTTGCGGAAATCTCTTCAGTGGACTCACTTCCTGCTGCTCTTTTGAGTGGTTGGATTGCTGTCTCTGAGGAGAAAACCTGCAGGTGAGGGCTGTAGGGAGGAAAATCTTGCAGAGTTCCCCCCATTAAAGGGTGAAACCTACCTCCCTGCAGAAAAAGCAGTGGTTTTTCTTGACAAATCCTGGAACGGCCCAGAGATTCACTCAAGACGAAGGGCAACTTGCATAAAGATACTTGCCTGCCCATGGGTCTCACTGTTACCCTTATGGCTCCCTTGCAGGGTGATTCCTTTATAGCTGGTTATCAGTGGTTCCAATGCCCATGACAGCTCCTAAAACACCCATCAAAGTGGGGAAAGCTCCACTATGTCACCTGGGGAGGGGGAGCTTGGAAGAATTAATGCACCCTGAGGCACATTCTTTTCTGCAGATTTGCCACTGGGTTCCCAGCTCTGTCCCAAGCATTCTGTGGATTCTTTCCTGTTGGTTCAGCAACAGAGGGGATACTACTGAGGATCTGTGTGGCTGCTCCTGTAATGTGCCTCCAAACCCTTACTGCTCTGCAGAAAAATATAGACAAAACGTCAGTTGACAAGAAAAAATGCAGACCTGAAGAAAATGCATAAATCTCCAGTCAGCTCCCTGAGAAATCATCGAAGCATATAGCCTCCGATTTGCTCTCCTGCTTCTCAGTTAACTTTTGGCATAGCTACTTTGTGGCCTATCCTGATATCTTACATCCTGAAAATTAACTGGTTTCATCACTGTATGTTTAACAGCGCTATTAACGCAGTTTAACATTAAGCTATGTCTACACAGCACAACAGCGCGTCTGTGCCGCTATAGCTGCGCCGTTGGAATATAAGCAGTGTAGCCGCTCTTTGTCACCAGGAGAGCACTCTCCTGATAACAAAATAAAACCATCCCCAATGAGGGGCGGTTGCTTCGTCGCTGGGAGAGCGTCTCCCAGTGATGAAGCGCTGGCCACACTGGCGCTTTTCGTTGTTAGAACTTTTGCTGTTCAGGGTTTTTTTGTTCACACCCCTAAGCAACAAAAGTTTTAACGATGAAAGTCCAGTGTCCATCTAACATCAACAGATAGCGCAAGACTCAGCAGAGTAAGATACCACCGGGCATAAAAGTCTTCTTGCAATGGTAGATGATGCTATATATAGTTAACATTAAAATAGTTATTTCAGCTATCTGGGCTATGTCCCATAAATGAATGGACATAAAATGTTTTGTGTACCATTTATATGTATGCCTGCATTTAAAGAAACAGTTTGATTATAATCTTCTTAAGGCAGGGACTGAATCTTCTATGTTTAGTACAGTCCCAGCACATTCTAGGTTCTTAAATATAATAATTAATAACCAAATAATAATTAACATGTAACACTAGTTTGTGGTCTGGGACCTATTGCTAGAAGCACCAGTGCCTTAAGGAAGCAGAAAAAATAATATAGCAGGAGCCTATATTTAAAATAGTCTTGCTCCTTTGGATGCGAGGCCTTTAAAGCCTTTAATGTTGCTTTAAAATGACACTTGTTGAATATAAGTGAGATGTTTGGAAACATGGCTTTTATTATCAAAGGACACTGCAAATGGATAGTTTGGAAAGCATTTATTTTCAGTGTTTCTTGAAGTAAAACTAAATGCTGTGAAATGACAGATGACCCATCAGCCAGATACCCACGTGACAAATCCAAAGGGAAAGCTAAAGTTGTCAGCACAATTGCCTATGGAGCTCACCAAACCCAGAGGCTGATGAGAGAATTTCATAAGCATTTTACTGTTTTACTCCCATGACACTTAGAGTATGCCGTCAAGCTAGCTATCCTGATCTCACTGTTGGGAAAGAAAACCTAGGAGGAAGCAGAGGGAAAGCATACTTTTTTTTTTTTAAATCAAGCTAGGTGATTTGTGTTTAATTAACTCATCTTTTTCCTCCTAAGATGTAAATTACAAAGGATAATGTCAGCTCTGTATGATGCAAAGAAGATGCATCTTGTGCCCGAGAAATGTTACTATCTAGGGCAGAATTCCTTAGAATTAGAGAGGACAAGATTACTGTTCCTCTGAATCTGCATGCCTTCTCCCAGACCTGCATGTTATACATACATGTATATATAAAGCTCTGTTGTTCGCTGCTGATTGTTCCCAAATCATTAGCCATGCACCTTCTCTTCGTGTGATCTTGAACACTACAATGATATTCTGTCCTGCTGCTTGCTCAGGAAGAAGAGGCTTCTAGTGTTTTCTCCTCGTTGTGTACTGGCATATACATAGTGGGAGATGGCCCCAGGTCTTCGTAGAGGTTAAGTTGCATATCTGAAAAACATTACAAGAAAATTCCAACACACTCCCCACCAATGTTGTCCATCATCATTGTCAGTAAAGATGCAAAAAGGACAATGATCACTTTCTTATTAGTCATCTGCACAAGCCTTCTACTGAGGAGGGGTGTGAAGACAGTGAATGAAAGGAAATCCCCTCCCCATATAGCCAGGGTTGGTGAGAGCCATTTTGGAAAGTAGAAGCTTTCAGGAGATTTCTTAAGAACTGTGGGTTTGCAGCAGGGCCAGCCCACAACATTTTGGCACCTGAGGCGGGGAGCTCAAATGATGCCTCCATGCCCCCTCGCTTGGGCCAAAACTTTGAAAGGTCTCAATTCTGCCTTCTTCCTGTTCTACTCCTCTCATGGTACTGCTCTGCTACCTACCCCAATAAATGAGAACTAACAACTTAAAATGCCTTATTCAAAAATTTTAAGTAACACTTAACTTTCAAATGCCTGAACAGCAAATGTAACTTTTCTTGTCTGCATAGTAAACACTGGCATTTTTATCTGTTTGAACAATCAAAGTGGTGCTTTCCGTGCCTTCGTGGTTGCAAAGATTTGAACTGCTTCCTGAAGGTCCACAGTCTGGGCCAGCTCATGCTCTATTGAGATGGTTGCAAGGCCGACCAGCCTCTCCTGTGTCATTGTGGAGCGTAGATGTGTTTTTATTAACTTCAGCTTGGAGAAGCTGCGTTCTCCACTGGCAACTGTTACAGGAAGTGTTAGACGTATGCGCAGAGCAACAAAAGCTTTTGGAAAGAGGGTGGTCATCTTATTTGTGCACATATATTCCAGAACAGCCTTTGGAGTTGATCCTGCTGAAATGTATCTTGAAAGGGCTTTCAGTTCATCACCTAAATCACTTGCATCAATATCGTGCATGTCATCATGTGTCAACACTGTCTCTAGTGCCCTGCATTGCTGGTGTAGGTCTTCTTCAGGTATAGGGAGGAGTTTTGGAATATCATACAACATCCCAAATATACTGCTGTGTTCCTTGAGCTGCATGAATTGTTCTTCAACTGACTGTATTGCACAAACTAGCACCCGGTTAAAGAATTCAACTTTGAATTATTGTTTGGGGTCTCTTATGGGATTATCCCGTGCCTTGTAATCAAAATGTCTTCTTCAGTGACTCTTGTATTCTTGAATGGGTGGGAAAATAGCTTCAGTGTGAAGTTCCTCTGCCAACTTCTGTGCACTATTCAGAACGTTTTGAAATCCTTCATCTGACCAGTAAGACTCTAGGTATGACTTTGCTTTGTCCAGTTGTTCCATTGCTCCAGATATAGCAAGGTCAACACCTTGGAGTCTCTTGCTTACAACATTTATTTCAAACAGTATGTCATGCCACAACACTAAGCCACCCAGAAATTTGAAGTTATGTATGTTTCTGGTGATTCCATTTCCCTCTGCCACTGTTCTCCCATGAACAGTTCCTGTCATAGCATTATCCTCCATAATGGCAACTATGGCATCATCTATCTTCCCAATTTGGTGTCTGATAATCTTTATTGTCTCCACTCGACTTTCCCATTGTGTGGCACTCAGTGGTTTCAGTGTCAGAGAGGATGTTCCCAAATGTTGCTTCAAAATTTGCCATTGAGGAGTTGATGCAGAGAAAAATACATAGATGCTTTGAATTACATTAAAAAATTCAGCAGCCTCACTAGAAGCTGACGCTGCATCACTTACAACCAAGTCCAATGAATGAGAACTGCATGGGACAAAAAAAGCTCAAGGGTTTAACTCTCGGATCCGTGTCTGCACTCCTCTGTTCTTTCCTCTCATGTTGGCACCATTATCGTAGCCCTGACCTCTCATGTCAGCTATCGCAATTCCCGTATCTTCCAGCTTTTTAAGAAGCACATTTGTCATACCAGCTCCTGTAGTATCATCAATGTCAATAAATTCTAGAAAATGCTCTCTGACAGTCACCATTGCAGGGACATTTTCACTAGGTTCTATTGTTGTTACAAAACGCACCATTAAAGTCATTTGTTCCGTATGGCTGATGTCAGGTGTTCAGACCAGAATAACAGAGTAATATCTTGCTGACTTCAGATCTGCCACAATTTTCTGTTTGACTTTTTTTGCCAGTAATGGTATGATCTCATTTTGAATTGTTTTTCCAAGGTAGTGGTGTGCGTACATTTCTTGGGTGGTGACTCTTCTTAGATGCTCCTGGAGTACAGCATCAAACACAGCCATCAGCTCCACAATTTTAAGGAAGTTTCCATTGTTTGGCACTTACAGCTGATCTGAAGTGCCACGCAGTGCTAGGTTTTGGGTAGCAAGCATTCTCACAATGGCAATGAGCCTTTTCAGAACATCTTGCCAGTAAAAAGCAACAGAGGGTCCTGTGGCACCTTTAAGACTAACAGAAGTATTGGAGCATAAGCTTTCGTGGGTGAATGCCCACTTCATCAGACAAAAGCTTAAGCTCCAATACTTCTGTTAGTCTTAAAGGTGCCACAGGACCCTCTGTTGCTTTTTACAGATTCAGACTAACACGGCTACCCCTCTGATACTTGCCAGTAAAGAGACTCTGATGCAATCTTCTCTTGATGCTGATCATCTATGGTGACCTTTAACCTTAGTCTCATCTCAAGCTCTTTCCACCCATGGAATGCTCTCTGGTGATTTGCTGCCTTCTCATGGCATGCCAGATTTCTAGCCAGATTTTTCCAGTCCTTTGTTCCTGTAGAACCCAATGTGGCTGGAACATTAGACTGGAAGAGTGTGCAACAAAAACAGTATGCAGCATTCTGGGTTTTTGAGTACATAAGCCATGGCCTCTCCACTTTGTCAACATTGGGGATTTCACGCCAGTAATGTGTTGGATGGAAACTTCTATTTTCATTGTCTTTGGGGAACATGAAGTTTTTCACTTGCTGTGGCCCATGCAGTACAAGGAAGTCCCTCAGGCTACTGCTCAAGTGGGTCCACAGTCCTGGATCATCTAGCCTTAAGGAACTAAACTCAGCAGCAGCTGTTTCTTGTGCCTCCACCACACTCTTCTCTGATCTACATTTTTCTTCAGGAATGTGCATGGTTACATCCATTTGAAATGGAGATATGGGTGCTTCAGTAGCTGCCAGGTCACCTGCACTCTGACTAACTGGAAGATCAGGCATCTCCTCACCACTCACATCCTCACTGGGGCCAGAAGGCTTACCGTGAACATTTGTGTCTATGTATCTCAGGAGAGCTCCTTCCTGCTTAGATAGAAAAGCTTCCTTTGCTTTCTTTCTTTTTCTGAATGCTGCCCCAGAGGGGCGTTTTCTTCTTTCACTCATGACTGCTGTTCTGTGCCAGCTATAGTGGCTCTCAACACTCAATTGAAGGGGACAAATAAGCAGGCTGGTAGCAGGGCCTGAGTGAGGGAAGATATCAGGGTCTTAAGGGCTCCTACTATTTCAATGACTGCCTGTTCTCCTCAAGTGGGTTCAGGGAAGCAGCAGGAAACAGGAAGCTCCCTGAGAAGCTGGTGTTAATCAGTCCAGGCTCCTGGGGGTGCTAGAGAAGTACATAAGAAGCTCCTCCTCCTCTCTCTCCCTGCAGCTCCTGCTGCTTTCTGTTATTCCCTCTCACCTTTTCTCCTGCCTGCCTGTTATGTCTCTTGTGCCCTCCTTCCTCCAGCACAGCAGTCACTCCACCATCTCTGTGCATCTAGAGCAGAAAGAATACATATGCACCAGCAGCAGACACAATTTTCTACACTCTGGGTCCTAGTGGTGCCCCCCTCCCCCCACAGTCTGGCACCTGAGGCGGCTGCCTCAGTTCGCCTCCTGGTAAGGCCAGCTCTGGTTTGCAGACAGAAGGCCCTTCTTGTTAGAATGAGGAACCCTTACTCCCCCACAGGAATGACTGAGAGGAAACTTTGTGAATAGAAACTTATAGTCCCATATGTGGGTTTTTCTTATGTAAAGAGAAATCTGGGCCAAAGTTACTTCTTCTTACCTTTTGATATTGTGGCCTTTCATATCTGGGTCTTTATCTCTAGAGAATTCACAACTGAACACTGAAACTTTGGTCCCTTTTTGCTTTTTACATAACTATGATATCATAAATGGATTTTAATGAAATATTTAAGATGTGTGTTTAAAATAAGCTTATAGTTAATGTAAATCTTTTAAAAATATCTGCTTGTAATTTAACTTGCAAATTATAAAAGAACAGATTTAAAATTTGTATTAAAATTAATGTTTAAAATTAAATATACACAAGTTAAGAGGGAAGGTACTGTACATCTGGGGTCAGGCTTGAGTTATGAGGGATTACAGGTATCGGTTGCTAGGGTGAAGAGATACATACATGTCACATAACCAGCATTGACCCAGATTGGGGTGCAAGAGTTTTTAAAGTGTCAGTGGATAAGTGGTCTCGGGTACGCCACCCACGGAATGTATAAGGAGTCCAAGTCAGTATTGGTGTAGCGAATAAGTACATGGGTGGGGTGCGTCCCTTGGTTCGTCAGGGAAGGAAGTGGGTTATTTCCCTGGTGGGCAGTCTCGATTACTCAATGTGGTATTGACGGTGTCCTGTGATGTGTTCCGTATAAATGTCTCTGGACCACCTGATGGTGTCGGACACCATGAACTGTCTCGTGAGCCGGGCGTAGCGTCGACCGACTCCACATGCTCTCAGAACTGGCTCGTTGGGGTCCCTCGAGCCCAGGGCTCCCATGATCAGGGCATGTATCTGGACCTCGTAGCCCTGGGCTCTTAGGGTGTTGGCCAGCGGGGTGTATTTGGACGCCTTCCATGCTCGGGCCTCGTGGAAGGCCGGTGACCTGTTTTCAAATGGCACTGTGACGTCTACCATGAGGACCTTCTTCTTTTCTGCGTCCGTCACGACGATGTCCGGTCGCAGTCTGCTGTCTGTCCCGGGGATGGCCGAGTCGAGGGTGATCTTCCCCAGGGACGGCGGGATGGCTTTCACCAGCCGGTTCTGGATGGCATTGTGGCGGTGCCGCCAGGCTCCGGAGTGCTGTTTACATACACACAGGACGTGGGGCAGGGTCTCATTTGCGTAGCCGCATTTCCTGCAGCGCTTGTCCCGGTTGCCGTGGCGGATGGCTCCGTTGAGGGGAACGCAGTTGAGTCGGGCCCTGTGAACGAACCGCCAGTCGGCGAACCTGGTGAAACTGCCCCCGGGGAGGAAGTGGTTGCTGGCGTCCCACTTGCTGGACACCTCGAACACCTTGCCCTGGTCTGGCTTCCGCTTGAGGTTCTTGGCATAGTGGCAGCGGAGGGCGTCTTTCAGGGTCCTTACCAACCTAGCTCTGGCGGTCGGGGTGATGATGGTGTGGTCCGGGATCTTTATGCGTGGCACCAGTATTCCCAGCTCCCGGCACTCCTCTCACCACTTTCAGCGGCAGCCGATCCTCTTTCCCAAGCATCTCGAGTCGTTGCGGGCGCGGGACCAGAGAGAGGACAGGTCTCCCCCCTCTCTCCTGAACTCAGCCTCCAGGGAGCCGCTGAGGTAAGTGGCGACATCCTGCTCGGAGGGGGCCCTGGCGATGCGTTTCCTGACCACGTCCCGTACTGCTTCCTGCGCGATGCTCCTCACTGTTGGGTCCGGGCACGTCAGGAGGCAGAAGGTGTGGGTCATCACCGCCATGTCGCACAGGTCACCCATCCGAGGTACGTTGGTGCCACCCTGCCTGTGGGAAATGTAGATCATGTCGGTGCTGGCCCTCTGGGGAAGGTAGAGCCATTTCCTCACCAGCTGCTGATGGTGCTGTCGGCCTTGTTCAGGGGCACCTTGGCTACGGCCGATCCCCTGAGGACAAAGGAGATGCGGGGGATCAGGAAGGTATTGAGGGCGTTGATCTTTTGCCGGGGGCGAGCAGGGAGGAGTCGATTTGGGCCGCGTCTCGCAGGATCTCCGCGATGGTGTCTTCGGGGGTCTGTCGGACGCAGACTCCGGTGGGTGTGCCGAGATGTTGGTATACCTCTCCCTCTTCAAGGGAGGCCATGGGCTCGCCCTGGATCAGGAACCGTGACGGCCGGACCAGCGCCCTGGCACCACCATCGATGTGCAGGGAGGCGCACTTTTTGGGGTTGAAGCGGAGGCCCATCCACTCGGCGGCTTGGCTGGTGACATCAAGCATTTGCTGGAAGCTTTCCGAGCTGTCAGCAACCAGGGCCAGATCGTCCACGTAGGCCAGAATGCTGATTTTCTTGCCATGCAGGTCGAAGCCGGTCGGGCTGCTGGAGATGGCTCGGATGAGCGGTTCCATGCCCAGGTTGAAGATGATGGGGCTGAGGGGGCATCCTTGTTTCACGCCGCGGCAGATGGGGATAGCATCCATCTCTCCGTCCGTGGTGCGGATGGTGGTGGTGCAGTCCTTGTAGAGATCCCAGAGGATCTGGATGAAGGTTTCTGGCATCCCGAACTCTCCCAGGGTGGCAAAGATCTCTTTATTATCAACAACAACAACAAATCAATAATAAAATAATCTGAATATCAACTCAGTCTTTCTCCCCAGGCTTGGATGCTCCTGTGGTTCCTCTCTCAGGACTGCTCAACCTATATACCTAGAGCCTCTTTCCTAGAGAATTGCATATTGGCGTTGACTGTATTGTCTATTACTTCCTAAAAATGGAAAGATCATTAATGTATGATTTCTAGCACTCCATGGGGCACTTACACACAGTGTTTGACATAAAGAAGTGTTCATTGTAATTGTAATGGGAGATGAATATCAGCACAGATGTGTTTTAAGCATTTATAAAATTCCTTGAATAGTTCACATTCAGAAATCCCATTGACACGCAAAAATGTGTTGGAAAGTGAAAACAATTAAAGAGCTACTGCAAATGCTACTTCTGCCTCCATGTGGAGTATTCTTTATACCTGCACTTGCAGGTATATAGAATACATCAGGAGGCTAATGGAAATTCTGTGGCCAGCAGCTATGCAGCTCCTCAGTGTCTCCTAAAACCATAGATTCCTATGTTTGATTGCTCTCAAATTATTTTTTACAAGACAAAAAAGTCCATTTCTTTTCTGTAATATCTGTGCCATACCTTGTTCTCAGGCATTTTAACATATGTATCCTGTTACAGTACATTTATTAGGAAGTATGAAATCATTAACTATACTCAAGAATCCATTAATAATGGTTCTGTATAAACACTTCCATTGGCTTTCATTCAGGCCATCTTGTTGGTAAACTTATAACTCACCCGATAAAATGACAAATGCGTAAGTATTTGGGCACTTCCTTTTCATCCAATCCAAATGTTGTTGTTCATTCCTCAAAGCAACGCATTCTGTTATTTTCAAATAATTGTTTCCAAATTGCTTTTCTATTTAATCTCCAGGATCTCAAAGTTATTCCCCCCAAATGCAGTAGGTAAAGCTGTATTGTGTCGTAAGGGTGTATTTTGACACCACTTAGTTTTATATTTGTAGTAATTCCTTTCCATACCCTACCAAAATGCTTCAGTGCATTAGACCTAAACTTACTTATTTCACTTTTTCTATTGAAGAATATAATACCATATATTTACAAGACTATGTGGCCCTCAAACCCAGAGTCTTAAATGAGGGGAGAAGAGAAAGGGAGGAGAGACCCACACATCGTCCTTCTATAGTACAGTTCCCCCCAGAAGTATGCTATCAGGTCACACTCATATGGAAACAATACAGGGATGCTCCCAGGCAGTGCTGACAGTTTAGAAATGCTCCATTTTTCCATCTTTCTCTTTTGAAGCTTACATTTATGGGGATGGGAATTGTAGGACTGTGCAGGTCAGTGTGGATGTAATTCATGTTGCCAGAGAGATTGGATAATTTATACAATCTCTGATGTTACCATCTTAATGCTGACAAGACGGCTCACAGTAGAAAGTCAGGCAGTTAATCATGACTTGTTTCTTTTGATCCATAGACACTTTTTTTTTGGCCTGCACTGGGAATTTTATTTGTCTTGTACAAAGAGAGTAGATAGGGCGGAAGAGAGATACTTAAGATTCTCACTTTGTGGAAATTGGTGTAGTACTCTTCCTCCACATGAGGGTCTATAGCAGCCCCATGGAGTTTGCTCAGCCCCATGTGCTGAGACCTGCAATATGGACAGCCTGCACCGGGGGAGTAAAGGCACTCTGTATGATGGGTCATGAGTTAGCCCTAGCAAAGCAACAGCAGCAGGCAGTACTTATGAATATTACGAATATTAATTATTACTAATATCAATATAATATATTAATACAATATATATTAATTAGTAATTAATATTACAAATATTAGACAGGCTGAGCCTTGGACAGGAAATGTGTTTGGTAGCAAACCACCAGATCTCCAGTCTCCCTTTCTCAAGAGACAGCACTGAATATGGGGAAGAGGAATCTAATTGTCCTTCACTGATCACTCTACTGGCCAGGACATCTCTCTAATGGAAAATTAGTTGATTTTTACATTGGCATGTACCTTGCAAAATTAATGGATCAGCAGAATGCGCCAGGATAGCTCTCGCTCCTCCTTCCTCCTCTTTTTGTTCCTCTTTCCAAAGACCCCTTTCCACCTCATCCCCTCTCCAGTTTTTTCTCCTCTTCTCCCTCCCTTCTTTTTGCTGCTGCTTTACAAATAGCTGATTGTTGATCAGCCAGTGGTACTGTCTGGCAAGCCTTTTCTTATTCCTTCTTCCTTTGCTGCTGTTGCCCAGCGCACTGAGTGGAGCGATTGTGTCAGCAGAGATCAGTGAGTGGTGCAGTGTGAGAGGAAGGGTCACACAGATAGACAAACAAGGCTGTTATATACTCAATATAGGCAGCCCTGAACTAATGTAAATGCTCAAATAGATGGCTCCACTTGCACAGGCATTGTGCTGAATTATGCCAACATTCAACTTTTATATTTTTGCTTCTGTTTTTTTTGTTTTTCACAAGTATTCACCAGTCAGATATATAATTATGATTAATCACGAAAAAGGACACAAAAAGTACAAGTGCTATTACTGCTGTATTTCTGACTAGCATGGCGCAAAGGTTAAAATTTAACTTGCAAGGCTTCTGTTTTAATTACAGTGATGCACTTGTTCTAGATAGCTGCCCTTTTGCTTAAGGATAGGGCCTGGATTCAGTTATTTGTATTTGAGCTTCTTATATACATTTTACAATCCTTAGAAAGAACGATGGAATAAGAGATTTCAGGATAAGGTTCTAAAAGACCTATTAATTAATGGATTGCATCTCACAAAATCAGTTGGATTTGTTTGTGTATGATGGGATACATATTCTAGTCAGTAAATTATTTTTCAGTTACAAGGAGAGAGCATTTTGTAAAATATCAGCAACTAGAACCATAAATTATAGATAGCTATTACAGGGCCTTACTATAGTGTACGTGTGTAAATGTGGGAGAGAGGAAGGGATGGCAGTGTAATGGTAAGACCTTGAATGTCCCTTTTGCTATTCATGCAGACACTGATATTATTTACATCTCTATAACTATACTCTAAGGATTGTGCCAAGATCTTTAAGCTTCTGTTTTTTCCCTGGCTAATTGACTATCTGATATGGGATGCTTTGACTTGGCAGTATCACATATACACAGAGTGAGGTACAGGGGCAGCTGGCATGCTCATGTCTAATTTCGATGTTTGGCAACTTCCGAAATCAGCACGGTGCACAGTGAAACACTTGGCACTTCACCCAAAAGCAGCAAAGTCTTTCACTTAACCCAATGTGAAGGTAAACAGGATGTTAGCCCAGGGTCACTTTGGTGTCCAATGTCAGATTAAGAATAAAACACTTTGTAATTTATGGACCGAACTAAAATACTTTTTACAATTCCAACTTCTTGTTTATAGTTTTAATCCCATTTCCAAATTCTCTGCCTACATTAGTTGCCCACAACAGGACCCTGCATAGGACTATCAAATTAAGAAAGAAATAGTTTGTTTGATATAAGGCCAGATTTTTTTTTCTACTAGCTAGACCCAGTGAGGTGGCAGATATGCTGTACTAGACAGTAGAGATGCTGTGGCTGCAGTATTCTTTCTGAATCTCCCTTATTCCTGTCTGTTGCTTCTTATCAAACCCTTATCAAACCTATTTTGCATGAGATGTACATTAAAATGGGTATTAGTTTAAGTTAGTGAATCTTAAGAGAATAGGCGGGGGGGGGGAGGGAGGGAGAGGAAGCACTAGCTCCCCCACCCTAAAACAAAAATTGTTCCCTGAATTTGCTAAGAGAAAAGGCTGAATGAGAAATAATGGGAAAATAAAACTTCCTATGCATAATTCCTTATGGAACTGAATTCCCTTAAATATACCTTCAATTTCTCTCTCTAGAATCTTTTGGCAACACTGGGTGACCTCTGCTTCTGAGGAGAATCAAGCTTATTCCAGGCTGTATGAAGTAACTCTGTCTATTAGCCTTAGTTCGTAATTGATGTGCCTAAAGAAAAACAAACAAACTTAGCTGTAGTAAACAACTTATCCTGTTGCTGTGCAGGGTCAGAATCATGTTGGAGGAACATCTAGGAATTCTGTTTGATGAAGTGTTTTCTTTAGATAGACTCCTTCGAATGGGGTGAGACTAATTCTACTGCTGTCGCAATATGGTTACAGAACAAGTGGTAGACAAATTATTTTGGAAACAAGCAATCTTCCTTCAGCAGCAACTTGCCATGTTACCTAATTGCTTTCATTAGGCAACAGATGATCTGTGGAGAATTTTTTAATCTTTATTCATAAAAGCATTGCTCAAACCTAGTATAGGTAATCAAATGATATCTTAGGACATTCCCACCAACTGTGCTCTGACAAACAAGACTGTACATGTGCGTAGGGAGGGCTTAGTTATGTGATATTTTAAGTGATTGTTAAAAGGTAGCCTATATTTGTAGTCCAGATTGTGTGTGCAGAGTTAAGAGAAATGGTGATGTTTTGATCACCCCCATGTATGCTAACTGTAAAATTGCCAAAGGGATGTGACGAGATTCTGGGCCCCTGTGTAGAAATGCAGTTATTTCTGCTTCCCCACCCTGATATCAGGTGCTAGCACCCTGTGTTGAGGTTATTTCTGCTGACTCTTAAGAGCAGGTGAGTCCTTGGATTATTATAGCAGAGCATCTATAGTTAAGACTGAGTTAGAAAAAGTGTCTGAGGGCCCATCTGGGGCACAGTGAACTAGGGCCAGGAACAGAGGAGAACTGAAGGGAGAAATCCTTGCAAAAGGGCAGACTCAGGAAGAAACTGACAGTGAGATTTATTTGGTGGTTGTTTACCAAAAGCTAAATCCAGGAAGAGGGGGAAGTTTTGGACACTGTGGGAGC